>NC_142932.1:71917120-71934620 GCF_046866305.1 Octopus bimaculoides | reverse complement strand
GAAGCCTTACACACACACACACACACACACACACACACACACACACACACACACACACACACACACACACGCACACACACACATATATATATATATATATATATGTGAATAGGTAAATGATAGGCCACTTCTCCTACATCTCTCACACCATGAACTCTTAACATACTCCTCAACATTCTGAAGGGATCTGCCAAACCATTGTCCAGATTGAAACGTGCGTAAATGACTATTACATAACATCCATAATGACTCATTACATAACCTCCACATAATAAAACAGCGGCTAATTAGCCCAAAAGAATTGCTTCTTCTTGTATTTGTTGCTCCATTCTCCACATATATATATATATATATATATATATATATATATATATATATATATATATATATATATATATATATATATATATATATATATATATATTCTGTACGGGTATTACTCTTTCCTTTAGCTCCTTTCACGCTTCCTTCGTTCCTTCCACTTTTCTTTTTCTCGCTCCCACCGTCTCTCACATTTCTTGGCACACCCTTCATTCTCATCACTTTCCCTCGTCCTTTACCTCACTCTGTCCCTTTCCTGTTTTCTCTCTTTCTCGTCCCTCCCTAATTCTTCAATCTTTCTACCCACTACCTCTCTTCTCTCCTTCCACGTGATCGGTGTGCAGCCAAGCCTGACCTCTGTTTCTTGGTTCGATTACCATTCGTGTAGCATCTCTTGTATTTCTTCCCATGATCTTCATCTTCTACGTCCTTACCGTAAGGCTGCAATTCTACACACGCCGGTTTAATATAAATTCTTCCTTTGTCGAAAGACACATGTTAACGTCCTGTTGTTTGTATTTGTAACTGTGTACCATTTCTTCTTTGTTTTTTTTTTCATCCTTGTTTTCGTATCCATTCGCTTCCATTCTTCCAAAGAATCTAGTACTCGTAGGTCAGATTTTCTTGGGGCCGGCCAGATTAGTGAAGTCTCGAGAGTAACCGGGCGAAACTGCAAAGACGATCTGCTTCTCGACTGATGATTGAAAGCTCCAAATGACCCGTTCTTGTTTTTTCCTGTCCATTTTTGTATCATCTAACTGTCCGAATGTTTTGCTGTCACCTGTTATGTTCTTGTTCTAATTTTTATTTTGATTATATATATGTGTGTGTGCGTGTGTGTGTGTATGTTTGTGTGTTTGTGTGTGTCTGTGTTTGTCCCTCCAGGATCGCTTGACAACCGTTGTTGGTATGTTTACATCCCCGTAACTTAGTGGTTCGGCACAAGAACCGATAGAATAAGTACTAGGCTTACAAAGAATAAGTCCTTGGGTCGATTTGTTCTACTAAATGTGGTGTTCCAGCATGGCCGCAGTCAAATGACTGAAACAAGTAAAAAAATAAAGAATAAAACAAGTATATATATGTATATATATATATATATATATATATATATATATATATATATATATATATATATATATATATATATATATATATATATATATATATATATCCAGTGTCTATAAAGCGTGTGCATTGTCTGCACTTCTTTATTCAAGTGAGAGATGTACTGCTTACAAGCGTCATATATATAAATGCTTGAGAGATTTCATCGAAAGTTCCACAGACGTATCTTAAAAGTCGAGTGGGAATTTTTCATACCAGATACAGAGGTTTCTGTATGGCACACTGCAGCTCAGTTGAACAACTTGTTATCTTGGCCTGGACATGTTTTTAGAATGAAAGACGAGCGTCTCTTTTCATGGTGTGCTCAACTCTGGTAAGCGGCACAAAAGTGACTGGGAAAATGATACGGAGAGGTGTTGTTCGGACTGGTTGCAATGCCTGGGAGCAAAGAATGATTCAGCACTCTGAATATAAAAGGGCCTGTCGCAAAAGAACAACTGAAACTGTAATCAACATTGAACATTGGATATGTATTATATGTGATCGTGTTCTGTTGTCAAAAGCAGGACACGTGACTAATATGAAGTCACATGAAAATCGTAATGCCCATATTGATAATGATCTTGGGCACAAACCACCTCTTACAACTTGTGTCATATATCAAAAGACTTGTAAAACAATATCTGGATTTAAAGACATACACTAGTTTACAAAAACGTTCCTTCAGAATCAGATTCCAAAGAACAAAATGTGAAAGAAACTTGAATGATATCTGTCACTTGTGTTTTTAAACCCTGTCAGCCAGCAGCTGGTCTTAAAGTCATCTCAGGGTTCATCAATGGAGTGTTTGTGCTGTGCGATGGGTTGTGGTGTGTGTGTGTGTAATTATGGGACAGCTATCGTCTTTCTCTCATGAAGCAATCATATATATATATATATATATATAAGGGTAGATAGATAGATAGATAGATAGATAGATAGATAGATAGATAGATAGACGAAGATATATGTATACGAAGTATAGTCAAAAAGTATCCGACCTTGAATTTTGTACTCAAAATATTATTGCGTGAGCAAAATCAGCATGTGTTTTACGTGGCTGTGTCCTTCCTGACATGCGCAAAAAGTTTCATGTCTGTAGGTTGCGCCATTCGCTCGCAGTGACGTGTTGAGTACTGACGTGAAGAATATACTGTGCAATTTTCTTTTTTAGTCAAGATGACCAAGCGCATTCAGCAAAACTACAGTATCAAATTCTGCCAAAGCTTGATGATACGCAAGCCCAAACTATCGATAAGATTCAGAAGACCTTTGGAGATAATGCCATGCGCAAAACGCAAATAAAGAAGTGGTAACACCGGTTCAAAGATGGCCGCACTTCAATGGACAGTGAGCCAAAAATATGTGCAACATGGTCAGACAGTTAAGAAAGGTGTTCTTCGTCGCTTTCTGAAGAAATGCGGCGAAAACGACTCGAACTGTGGGCAGCAAAGAACTGGAAACTCCACCATGACAACGCGCCCGCTCATTACTGATCAGACAAAACACAACACTCGTCCATGAGACTTCCTACTCCCAGACTTGGCTCTGTGTGACGTTTGGCTATTCTTAAAGGTGCGTAGCGTATTTTGAGTCAATCCTTTTTAGAAAAACAAATATATAACAGAACACAGGTTTATAAATGAAAACATTTGTACCTATAGACATGATTATCTTCTGTATTATCTTATTCAATGTAGCCACCTTCATAATCACTTACTGCTTCTATGTGAGAATCTGAATCGTATATAAGGCCGAATAGAATAGTCATATTTGATATAGGACATAACTTTGACAACGGCATCTTTCAAATATGCTTGCTGTTATGGGAATGTTCATTAATCCCACTTTCCACGACGCTCCACACATAGTAGTCGAATGGGTTGAGATCTGGTGAGTTTGGAGATCAAATATTGGTGGTTATGTGACCATGAAAACTGTCAGCCAACCGTTCTTGGATTGCTAGAGCCTTATATGATTATGCAGTGGCTTGCTGAAACACGTACCTCGTTCTAATGCGTATTCTTTCTATCCAGGGTTTGACAACTCTTTGCAGGACCACAATATAGCCAACGGAGTCAAATCTAAGGCGTTGTGGAATTAAGTGAGGTATCATATGTCCTTCATTACTGACAGCTCTAAGGCTATGACACTTATTTTGTGTGCATGACTGTTGGAACTTCAGTAGGGTATGAACAAAACCAGCTGTCATTTTCTCCGTTTATCTATCTATCTATCTATCTATCTATCTATCTATCTATCTATCTATCTATCTATCTATCTACACACACAAAATGGAGAATCGTCAGCGGCCAGCAACCCAGCCGAACCAAACAACAACACCACCAGTACCACCAAGAACAGAATCAGCACCATCACCACTACCAGCAACAACAACAACAACCCCACAAGAAGAAGGGAACACGAAAAAGACTCCCACCCCACCCCCAAAAACCCAAACACCACATCCCAACTGTCACGAAACAGCACCAACACCACCAACAACAAAATCAACCCACCCAAAAATAGACCTCAACACCCTTCCCCTCCCACCCTCCGATTCCTCCGACATGTCGTCAGATGAAGATGACACAGAGGATTGGCAAGTGGCCACGGGGGGAAGAAGAAAAAAGAGGGGAAAAAGAACGGAAAAATAAACAAACAAAGCGGGGAGGTTTACCAGCCCCGAAACCAACACATCCACAGAAAACAAAAACACCAACACAAACGCACCAACACAGAACCCCACAATAATTTTGACAGCGATAAACACAAACAATCCGGACCTAATCAAATTCATTAGGTCAAACACTAACATAACAGAAAATGACACGAAAACAAGCAATCACCCACGCACAACACCACCACAACACATCAAAATCATACACGTAACACGTAGCACATACAATACACTGAAATCTCTCTACCCGGATGCAGTAGGAAGATTCCAGAAATATTCATCTATAAAACTGTACAAAGCCCTTCTGATAGAATCATGCTCAAAATAGGCAGTATAAATGTAGGTGGCTTGGGATCGCCTTGCAAACAAGGGTATCTGTTAAACGACATCAAGTCACAACATCTGCACGTCATAGCCATCAGCAAGACCAGACTCCACAGCCCGCGGGCCCTCCAGCACATGTTCGGCGGACATTTCAACATTTATTTTTCTCCGTGTCTGCCGCGAATGGGTGGAGGAGGCACCGCGGTGCTTCTTCGGAAGAGTTTGGACCTCAAAGTAAAAGCAATTTTCCTAGGCTGGTCGTCTTGGATGTCGACGGCAGCAATGGGTGTGCTTTTCGACTGATAGCAGTTTATGCACCGTCTTTAACAGGCCGGCCAGATTTCTATCGACGTCTAGAGGTTTTCTTGGGAGCGTCTCGACCTTTACTTCTAGTGAGGGATTGAAACGCTACCCTGGACACGCATCTAGATTATGCAGGCAGCGATAACAATAGAAAGGGATGCAAAAGCCTCAAAGACCTGCTCAGACGTTTCCGACTGTCTGACAGGTACCGACTGGACCGCCCGAATGTCGGGTCGTCCAGATCGTACTTAGATAGGATATTCTGTAGGACAGTGGATAAAGATAGGTTGTCCACAATTCCACATAATCAGCTACACAGACCACAAATTTGTCACTTGTACGCTTGACTTAGATAAGACACATAGACAGTTACTGGAAGCTGAACGCGTCGTTCACGGCACGCCAGGCTTACAGGGACCGGATTAGCACTTTAGTTAAGGGAGCATTAACGGGTGCCATCATCAACAACAGATGGTGGTATGCCCTCAAAAAAGCAATCAAGTCAGAATCGGTTAGGTACAGTAAGGCCCTAGCGTTAGACCGAAATAGAATAGAGGGAGACCTAGTTAAGAAATTAGAAGAGGCACTTAGTACTGGCATCGCGTCCAACGTAGTGGCAGCGAGGTTGGCCCTCGACCAACATTTCAACGCCAAACACGAAGGATGCGTTGTCAGAGCTAGGATGCGTGCTCTGAGGGACGAGGGAGTTGGAGCGGTCCGAGAGGCCCGAGTAGCGCAGCCGCAACGAGGCAACAGAGCCACCATTATGTCTCTGACAGATGAAGAAGGGCGCAAATTACTCGAGCCTGAAAGGATGTGCGAGGCCTTTCAACAGAACTTTGCCCGAATGTTCGGGACAACTGGTGGGTCAGAACGCAGAGTAGACTTTAGTGCCTACCTGCATGGCCTGCCACGACTCTCAGCAAGAGAGGCGGAGTGTTGTGAAAGGCCCATCACAGCCGTGGACGTACGGGATGCGATGGCAGGCTGTAAGGGAGACAAGTCGCCAGGCTTGGGTGGTCTGCACTACGAACTTTATTGTCATATGCCAGACTTGTTTGGAGGCGTCTTGGCAGCTGTCTATTGCAACTGGCAGCAAAACGGGAGCATCCCCGTGTTTGTAAAGCGAGGAGCAGTGGCACTACTAAAGAAAGACCCAAACAAGGGGAACATCATACATTATTTTCGGCCCATCACTCTGCTCAACGCAGATTTGAAAATGTTGGCCAAAGTGTTAGCCGAGAGGTTGGCGCTTGTCATCGAGAAACTAGTCGACAGGGCGCAGACGTGCGCCGTGCCGGGTAGGAGTATCCATGACAACCTCCATCTGATCCGCTACATCATGGACAGGGTAGTTAAGGAACCTGGCATGGGTGGGGCGCTGATCAATTTGGATCAATCAAAAGCTTTCGATAGTGTTATGTTTCCCTGGTCATACCTCATGGCCCGATGTGGAGACGACACTGGAAACAGCTGCGACCGCGGTACACAACTGAGGAAGACAATGAACCTGGTGATGCAGAAAACACTGTATTTGAATTTGCAACAGATCACCCGATGGAGATCTCGGAAACTGTGCAACTAACACAAAGACAAACCAGACCCAAGACCATGTTACCCGTTCCAGAGTATGGACCGTCTTGGGTTGTCTGGTCCATACTCTGGAACGGGTAACATGGTCTTGGGTCTGGTTTGTCTTTGTGTTAGTGGCACAGTTTCCGAGATCTCCATCGGGTGATCTGTTGCAAATTCAAATACAGTGTTTTCTGCATCACCAGGTTCATTGTCTTCCTCAGTTGTGTACCGCGGTCGCAGCTGTTTCCAGTGTCGTCTCCACATCGGGCCATGAGGTATGACCTTCACGTTAAAGCAGCGAGTACCCAATGACTTCTTAATGATTGCTGGTACCCATCGGGGATCTTTGTCTCGGCGAGGTCCATAGTAGAGTGCATACACAGGATCTCCGGCCTTGTACTGCCTGGTAACTTTAGCGACATCAGCCGAGCTTGGAGTCACCTGAGACTTATGTGCTCCCTTAGACTGTTTGCCTTGAGCAATGTGTGTTGGCGATGGCAGCAGAGAATCAATCCTTGTTCGTATCTGCCGGTTATTCAAAAGTTCACTTGGAGAGAATCCACAGGATGTTGGTGCTCTCCGGTACTGCATCAAGAATTCTTGAAGTGCTCGTGTTGGCGGAAGAGAAGACTTCCTCAGAGCTTGTTTGAAGGTCTGCACCAAACGTTCCGCTGCTCCGTTGGTAGCTGGGTGGTAAGGTGCCCCTGTCAGGTGTGTGATCCCGCGTTCTTTGCACCAGCTCTGGAACTCCTCAGACGTAAAAGTTGGTGCATTATCGGTGACCAGTGTGTGAGGAAATCCGAAGTGCGCAAAGTCTTCCTCAAGCAGATTCAAAGTGGCTTTGGAGGACGTGGAGGAAGTAGGATGAATGCATGGGTACTTGGAATAAGCATCTGTGATCACCAGCCAATCTCTACCCATAAAATTTATTGCATGGTCCAGATGTAAGCGGCTCCACGGCTTTTCTGGTAACATCCATGGGTGAACTGGAGGCTTAGATGGCTGCCTTTGATGTTCGTTACATGAATCACATCGTCGACTGGCTATCTCTATAGCAGCATCGATACCAGGCCAATATACAGCAGTTCTTGCTAGCTGTTTCATGCGTTCCATGCCAAAGTGTCCGAGATGCAGAAGATTGAGGATCTTTGGCTGCAAGCTATGTGGAATCACAACTCTAGATCCATGTATAAGGCATCCATGACAGATACTAAGTGAGTTTGATAACTTACGGAACTTGTTGACTTCGTCATTGATCTCCATGTTCTTTGGTGGCCAGCCTTCACGGACGTAGCGCATCACTGTAGATATCACTGGATCTTTCCCTGACTCTTGACGGAGGACGTTAGCATCCACAGGTTGGACTTGAATACTAAGAGCTTTGATGGCACACACCATGTCTATGTCTTCACCATTTTCCTTTCTGTCAAAGTCGTTGTCATCACCGAATGGCAAGCGACTGAGGGCATCAGCATTGCCATGATCTGCTGATTTCCGATATTCAATGGTGTAGTCAAACTGGTTCAGCCACAGGGCCCATCGTTCTAGTCTGTTAGCAGCGAGAAGTGGCGTCCCTTTCCTCGGACTGAATAGTGATGTCAGTGGCTTGTGGTCAGTCACGAGTACGAATTTACGACCGTACAAATATTGGTAAAACTTCTGCAAGCCAAATATGATAGCTAGGGCTTCCTTTTGAATTTGACTGTAGTTACGCTGTGCAGAAGTGAGAGTCTTGGACATATTGGATATTGGGCGCTCGCTTCCATCAGGATAGCGGTGAAACAGGACTGCTCCAATACCAACGTTTGATGCGTCGCAAGCCAGTCCCAAAGTTTTGTTTGGATCGAAGTGTATCAGAACTTGACTTGATGAAAGTACATTTTTCAAGTGATCAAAAACTGACTGTTCCTCATCTCCCCACTTCCAAATAGTTGACTTTTTCGTAAGGCAATAGAGTGGCTCTGCTATACTGGCTAGGTTTGGGATAAACTTTCCATAAAACTGAACTGAACCTAGGAAAGATTTCAAGCTTGATTCGCTCGTTGGAGATGGCATCTTTAAGACTGCTTCGACTTTGGATCCCTTAGTGATCCCTTCAGCCGACAAAATGTGTCCAAGGTATTCTACACTGGGTAGTGCAAACTGGCACTTTTCACGGCGACATCTGAGTCCATTGTCGCTTAGACGTGTGAGCAGACACTTTAGGTTGTTTAAGTGACTGTTTGCATCTTTCCCACTGACGAGCATGTCATCCTGGAAGATGGCCACTCCAGGTAGATCATGGGTCAGGTTTTCCATGATCTCCTGAAAGTAACCAGGTGCTGACTTAATTCCGAAAGGGAGTCGTTGTTGCAGGAGTACTCCACGGTGAGAGCTGAGTGCGAGTCTGCGTTGACTTTCTGGAGCCAGCTTGATCTGATTATAGGCATCAGCAAGGTCTATCTTTGTATATCCGAATCCACCTCCGAGTTTCTGCATCAGTTCAGCAGGGAGTGGCATTGGATGACGGTGATCAGCAAGTTGGTCATTAATTCCCACAGAGTAGTCACCACAAATCCGTAGTTTGGGCTTCAGGTTGCTTGAAGCGTGTGCTTTACGAATCGGTACCACTGGCGTTCCGTATTCATTGAATTGAACAGGCTTCCAGATTCCCTTGGCGATGCCTTCTTCGTAACCTTTGGCCAGGTCATCACGAAGAGCAAATGGGACCGGACGTGCCTTGTGAAAGACTGGTGTTGCGTCCGATTTGAACTTCACTTCCAGTTCAAAGTTCTTGAGACATCCCAATTCTTGCTTGAAAAGATCTGGAAATTCATCACACATGTTGTGACAATCTTGCTGCAGGGAAACATAGGGCTCGCTTGAGGTCTTTGGATACATCCCTTCTGCACCTTCCCTCTTAGCTTGGCTGTCTATGCTTTTCAAACCTAGAGCAGTGTCTACGGAAATTCCCAGAGTCTGGATAGCATTCCGACCCAGCAAATTAAGATCAGAGATCTTGGTGACTATGTAAGGGATAAGATCCTGCTTACCAGTTGCTGGATCCTTGGTTTGGCCCATGAAAGTTCCTAGAACAGGCAGGTTGTGCTTGCTGGCAGATTCATAGCGATGCTTGACATCTTGCAGCTTTGGTCTTCCAAGTTGTTTCCAGACTGACAAGGAAACAAAATTGCCTGTAGTAGCAGTGTCCAATTCCATTGTGAACAGTCTGTTCTGGATTGTTACTGGCACAATTAAACTGTGAGTGTCTCGGGAAACTTCACCTAGGATCGCCTTGACTAGCTCAGCTTTTGTGATTCTTTTCACGGGAGTTTGTGAATGGCCATTGCGTTGCTGATGTTGTTTTTTCCTACACACCGCTTGCAAATGACCCTTTTTATCACAAAAATGACATTTGGTTTCCCTGAAAGGACAGTCTGTTGCTTTGTGGGCCTTTCCACATCGGTAGCATTTCTCCTGGTTTGTGGAATAAGACTGCTGATGTTTCTTTTGAGGACTCTTATTCCTGTTCTGCTGGACCTTGTACACCTGCTTGGTTTTGGAACCGTATACAGTTTCTTTTGCAACCTTTGCTGCGTCTTCAGTCTCAATGGCAACCTGGACAGCACGGGAAAAATCTAGTTCTGAGTCTTTTATCTTAAAAAGCGCCTTCAGAACCGCTTCATTGTTAACCGAACATATGAATCTCTGTCTCAGAGCTTCATCCTGTGGGTTGGTGATCGCTGGAAAATCACAGGTAGCTGCATCCTGGCGTATACGTGCTGCCAGCTCCTGGAGAGTTTCGCCTGGCTTCCGCTGCATATCACTCCAAAACTTGAAACGCTCTCTCACAATGAAAAGTTTAGGGTCGAACTGTTCCTTCATGAAATCAACGATTTCGTCCATTATCAAGTTGTTGATATCTTTAGGCGGATTTTGTTGGGTAGCCAGATTAGCAAGTTGTTTGTAAACAGTAGCAGTCTGATTGGTCAGGAACACTTGTGCCATGCGTTTTTCAGGTACAGCATTAGCAGCCACAAACGTACGGAATCTTGACCAGTAATCAGGCCATAGTTCTGTCGCTGAATCAAATGCAGTAAATGGTGGAATCGACACTGTTGTTGAAGCAGCTGAAAAATAGCCACTAGAATCGCCTTCAACTTGTCGAGCACCAAACAGTTTTAACAGAGCGTCCATATCTCTCTGATGTTGTTGCATTTGCTTGTCCATTTGTTCCCTAAACAATTTAATAAGTTCTACTGTCTGTTTTTCAGCCATTGTTATTACGATGAATAATTTTACGGTAAAGTAAGCATGTATCCTACCGGTCCTATCGGCGACGCCAATAAACTCTGTTATGTTTCCCTCGGACTGACTCGCAGAGATAACATAACGAGTTATACAATTTAATTATTACATTTATTGTTCAATTACATACAAAGAACGCACTCACCCAATGTTCGTTATGAATAAACAAAAGTCATGTCCACCATATATATATCAATGACATTTTACTACGACAGTCCCACAAGACAACAACAATGAAACAATGAACTCAGACGAACCACATGACACACGGAACGTCAGACGAATTACATATCTAACAGTCCATATAACAGATAGGGTAGACCATCACTACTTAGAAGCCGTCCTCATAGCGGCTGGTTTCGGTCCCGTCTTCCGTGGTTGGATCGCTGCCTTATACAGCGGCATCCGCTCGGTAGTTCGCGTAAACGGTCATCTATCCAGACCTTTCGGCATCATGCGTTCGGTTCGTCAAGGATGCCCCTTCTCGGCCCTTCTGTATGTATTGACTCTTGAGCCTCTACTGCGGAAGCTGGCGACGCTGAGGGGCATCCCACGAGAGCTGGGATGTGGGACGAGCGTGTCTGCATACGCGGACGACGTCACCGTCATAGTGTCGAGCCAAAAGCACATCTACCTGGTCGGCGAGAGACTAAAAGAATACGAAGCAGTAACGGGAGCAAAAATTAACCGGGATAAGTCAGTGGGCTTGCGGCTCGGCACCTGGAGAAGCAAGCCCATGCCGTCTAACAGCGTCTCCACTGTGGGACGCTGGACAGACGGGCCGGTTAAATTGCTCGGAGTCTGGTTCGGTCCGGACCTCCAAATGGAGAAGAATTGGGGCGAAATAACGATTAGGGTGGTCACTCTCACCAGGCAATGGGCCGAGAGGAAGCGTCCGTCATCGAATACCGTCTGACTGTCGTGTCTTGTCCCGACCCTACTATCACCAAACTGGAACGCATACTCTTCTGCTTCTTGTGGAAGGGAAGCGTTCCGATGGTTAGGCGATCCATTTGCTGTCAACATCCGCTAAATGGAGGGCTGGGTATGCCGTGGTTGATGATGCGCAGACATGCGCTGAGACTGCGAAATCTCCGGCGCTTCCTAGACGACGGTGAACAGGTGTGGTCGCCGTTTGTGCGGCGCGCTTTCCCGAAGCTCGTCTCCTTAGCCGAACTGCAGTCGTGGATTAAACAGAGACCTAGGCTCGGCGAATGGCACCGCGAGTGTCGCATTGCTCTCAAGCAACTCTGCCGTCCGAGACCAATCTTGTGCAATTTTGATTCCACAAAAGCGTTCTATAGAGGATTAGTGGAGGTGCGACGACGATTTCGGGCAGAATCTGGGCGTCGACGAGGAACACCTGACCCGCCTGGTCAGGACAACTTTCGGGCCGGGACCTATGGACAACCACCAGAGATCCCTGGCCTGGCAGTGCTATCGAGAAGCATTACCCGTTCGGGATAAGCTTTACAGACACGGTTCGAGACACATCGGACCGACATGCCCGAGATGCGGTCAGAGCGACGAAACCGTTCTGCACGCACTCGTGCAGTGTCCAAAGATTTCCGACCTGTGGGCTTATGCCGAACGGCTGCTGTCACGTGTGAGACGAGTCCGCATGTCAGCCGAGTCTATTGTGCAAATTGCTCCACCACCGTCCCTCAACAGGGAAGGCAAGGCAGTGTTCATCATACTGGTGGCCATGGTGAAAGAATGTGTGTGGTGGACCCGAGCGAAAGGATTAGAGACGAAAACTTACCTCTCTGGCCAATCGCTCATCAACTTTTTCAAGTATCACTTGAAAAGGAAAGTGAGAATAGAGAGGCAGGTTTTGTCTCGTGAAAGTTTCATTAAAAGGTGGGTGAATGTAGCAAAGATGATGCGTGCGAGTGACGATACCTCTTTGAGCATGATCCTATAAATCGAGAAAAAAAAACGAGAGAGAGAGAGAGAGAGAGCACTTTGCTCTCATGTGTCTATTCCCTGCTGAGGTTACCGTGGTCCTTTCCGTAGGCTTTTCTCTCCATGGATAAACCTAATGTTACCCCTTTTTACACAATTGACATTCTCTGTGATATACGGTACCCCCATTTTTTTTTTTTGCCCCTACCGATCCCTTTTGATCGGATTTTTTTTTTCTTAAAGAAAAGCTCTACAGTTGTATTTGTCCTCTCTGTGTGCAGCTCTGTGTGGCTAATAAAAGAAAGTTATCTATCTATCTATCTATCTATCTATCTATCAATCTATCTATCTATCTATATATACATGTATCTACACATGCATATAGGCTAACTAATTTTATCGACTACAAAATGAGGAAAGGCGAAGATGACGTTACCACTATTTGTGCTCAGAACGTACTGTATTTTGTCCGACTAGCCTTACGTTTCTGCTAGCCCACCGTCTTATTTGCTGCTATAATAATATGATATAATAAATTGATGTAATATAATTTAATATAATGTAATAATATAATAATATATTTGATATTAGCATTTTATATTGCAAATTTAATATTTAAATTCGCGTGAGGCGCGAGCTAGCAGAAACGTTAGCACGCCGGACGAAATGATCAGTGGCTTTTCGGCTATCCTTAATTTCTAAGTTCAAATCCTCCGAGGTCGACTTTGCTTTTTATCCTTTCGAAATCAATAAATTAAATACCATTTGCGTACAGATGTCGATCTAATCGACTGGCCCCATCCCCCAAAATTTCAGGCCTAGAGTAGAAAGCAGTATTTTAATTTGTCTAAGAAGCAACGCATTACATGGGTGTGTTCAGTCTAATTGTGTATTAGACAACGCATCAAATCTTTGTAGTCATATTTTAGTTAATTATCATTCAAGAGTACGTGACAATACAGTTCAAAGTTTCTTACTCATTCAGAAGTCGTACAATTATATTTGTTTTCTATTTTAATAGTTGTGTGCAATAGAATGTGATAGCGTTCTCTTTAGAAGGTTAACAGCTGCTGTTAGAAATTTCTTGTAACAATCACTTATATGTATAGAGAAAAAGGGGGTCATATTGTCTATGATGTTTTGCTTAAAAAAGCACATTAGGAGCAATGATAGTTTGGTTGTTTACCCTTACATTAATGCTATATGACGTCACGTGTTTAACGGCCACTTGATACATATTCATACTCTGTAACTTCATGATATATAAAAAGAAAGAAGTTATTTCATTCCAGACTGGTAGAAATATAGGAAAAATTGTAATTCTTCTGTGATGAAACGTTTTTCAGTCCTGTCCATCGTTTCATAATGCAAGTGTTCGAGCCAGAAACCTATTACCTGTAGACCATAGTGCAGTGGGATTATGGTATAAATGTTTATTACCTCAAATGGTACAATAATAAAAACCTTGTTGATAGTTTTAGGGAATTGGCTTAACAGATGCAGGTGGTCCCTTACAAGTCACGGTATGTATTTACCGACACCAAAAACGTTTAACAATCAAAGAATGTGACAACCTAACTCATTTTTAATGCAAAAACCATCTACTTCTACGGTTTCCCCCAAACTCCCCAAGAACCATACTATTATGGATGCCAGTAACGAATCAACTTCGAGTTGTATAAACATACAACATCCCATCAACCTTAAATTTCGAAAAATTGTAGCAGATAGAAATTCTGGTAATTGCTTACTTTTTTCGTCACCTAAATTTCAAGTTTCCCCATTTTAACTTTTTTCAATGAATACCACAGATCAAACTTGAAGAAGCAAGGAAAATATAGTTATCTAAAAATACAAACACCAACTTTGTAAACATTAAGAAAATATATTCACCAACAGCTACTCACACGAACACATTGTTCCACTTGATACGTTCAATGTTACACAGCCTCAACTTTGGGTACAATCAAAATTTTTTCTTGCTTAACACAAATGTATGTATTTAGTGAAGAACACAATTTTATGTCAACGTAATTTACATACAAATCATATCTATTCCGTCAGTGTGTATATTAAATATACAAAGTATCGATTCTGTTTGGCTCACAATAGTTATATACAGCGAAAAATGACAGCTTTAACTCCTGGATTACTTTCCTTGCCGAGATATTAGTACAACAAATAACTTTCCAAAATTCCAAGCCTTCCCTCTTTTCCTTTATTCACACAATACCACAATTCAGACTCAAATAAATAAAAGAATGTATTTACACAAAAATGCAAATCACGACTGAAATAAGATGAAGGCACATGTACACTAACCACTATCTCACGAACAATAAAGGAGATCTAACAAAATTTATTGAGTACGTACAAACTATTCTTGTCCACTCTACCGCTTAACAGATTAAATTTAGAGAGCCTTGGGACTGTCACTAGAGACGTTCACTCAACTGTGTCAGCCTTAACATTCTGCGCAAAAAGATAACGCACGAGCGGAGCAGGGAACTTGCAGAAATTTATAAGACTAATCATGCCATCATCCTTTGCCAATGAAATTGTATTCTAAATAGATACTAACTTGAGCCACGTTCTCTGCATAAAATCTAGAGAAATTTCGAACTCCATTCAGAAGCAAGAGAGTTACTATATAGCTCGCATCTTTCTATCTCACTTAACCTTTGAAAATTAGAAAAATCAGTAAAACCAGTTCAGACTTTAGAAATAAACCACCTAAATGACTTTCAGTGTATTTTCACTTTCTTACACACACATACATAGACACACGCAGGCAGGCACACACACGCAGGCAGGCACACACATGCAGGAAGAAACACACACACATGTGCATATATGTATATATATATATTTCGTGCTCGCACGAAAGAGAGAGCGAGTGCGAGAGAGTGAGAGAGAGAAGTGAAGGCATCTCAAACTTTGAAAGTAGATTTGTGACATGACACGTGACTACCATTTCACCCGCTGAATCAAATCAACAAGATACAAACAGTGAGCTTTGTAATCTCTTCCAGATTGGAGAGCTTGCTGGTATTGATGGTTTGCTTAAACTGGTGTAGTGGTACATCTGCGATGAAGTCAGGAGCAGAGAGAAGACACAAGAGGAAACGTGTGCAGAGGAAAGTTTGAAAATGTTGATCAGTGCATCATTGAACACAACAAATGTGATGAGAGATGGAGAGACGAGTCAGTCGGGATGATCGGTCAGAGACAGAAGAAGTACAAGACCAGCCAACCCCGAAAAACAGAAGCTACTAAAACGATGGAAACCATACAGCAACGGGACGGCAAGCCTGGACGTAGAAACTGGAGCATGATACTTATTGATCTGTTGTCAATCAGGCGAGTGCCCTTTCTTCGGATAAGACGCAGAACGTCGGTGTGTGACCACACAGTCCTCACTGTCTCAGATGTAGGAGGAGTGAAACAATGGGGGCCTAACTTGACTATTGCAGAAAGTCAGCAACATTTAGCAGCTGCACTAATGATAATCATGAGGTGGTAGTTACACATGAATCTGCTATTTCGTTTGAAAAGGTGTATTTTTGAGTAGCGAGCATATCTAAGTATATCAGTGATTAAAAACGATCCAACTACAGAAAACTCTTTTGTTAATTTCGAAGAGAACATATCTTATTCTGTATCATTATAGTAAATAATCTTTCTTTTTGGTAAAAAGTTTATATTCATTCTCAAGAAATAACGTTCGTGGTAATGATAACCATATATTGATCACTAATTGCAATGTATTGTTATTTTAAACAAGAATACACTACAATAAAAAAAAACTACTGTAATTAGCCATTATTATAATAGCGCAACGTTGTGCCTATCGATACAACTCCTAATGTTTTTATAAATATATATATTATGGATAAAGACCATTGTAAAGAGAGATGAGGCAGGAGAGAGAGAAAGAGAGAGCGAGAGAAAGAGAAAGAGAGAGAGAGAGGTGGGATAAAAAGAATGAGATAGGTAAAGATATATATTCTGGAAAAAGAAGAACATAGAAGAACGTAAAATAAACGTCAAAAGAACAAAGAGCTGCTGGCATTTCGTGTGTCCCAACGTAACACATACGCAACAAACTTTGAGTTTTACGAACCAGATTTGACCATATTTGAGTTGAAAGCCAATTTTTAAATTGCGAGTTATTTCACGAAAACCAGAACAATTTTGAGAAGTGTTTCTCTGTCATCAGACTGAAACAGAACAATGCGTATGTAATGACAGCGTATATGAGTGTATTATCACATTCTATATATGTGAATATGAAACCCTTCTATACACATCCCAGCGACACACCTGCAGCCAACGTTGTAGTTTAACGACACAGACTTCATAACCAGTGCAACACCTGAATTTGACTTCCTGAAGCCTGCAATTCCATATACACAAATAAAATCACTTCCTGCCATTGTTACGTCTACATCATTGATTTTAAACCCTCTCCGGACGTAGCAGTTGAACACTGGGGTCGATGTAATCGACTTTCCTCCACCGACATTGGTGGCCTTGTGGCAAATTTTAAAAGCAATATCAAATCAACGTTTCGTTTGAACGATTCGAGTAGTGACCCGAATGCTGCAACATTTAAAATCTAATATACGCCACAAGGTCTCTAATTATTGGTTTATACACACACACACACACACACACACACACACACACACACACAACCACACACACATATGCGTTTGTATGTGTATGCATGTATATATGTATATATGTGTATATGATATATATATATAATGCAAGATTCAACCCACTAAGGGATAGTATCTATCCAATATACTGTTGGAAGGGTACCCAATTATTGTTACACTAGTGTTATACCAAGTGCAATAAGTGGGTGCGGGTAAAAGGGGGTTGTTTTAACCTAAATTTATATAGTAATGAGAAAATGGAGGAGAATATGCGGTATCCATCGACTTGCAGACAGTGTATTCCGTTGATTATTTTTTTATTTTACAACTAAAA
>NC_142932.1:71827120-71914620 GCF_046866305.1 Octopus bimaculoides | reverse complement strand
ACGTTGTTTTTAAATAATTTTTTCCTTTGATTTAGAACCTCAACAAATTTAATGCATTTATTTTGTAAACGGATATGTAAATAATTTAGAAAACGCGTTTTATGTTTAGAGATTTGAAAATTCGATAATACATTTAAGAATAAACATTAAAACATGAAAATAACATTTTTTTTTTGTTTTCCAACTCATTTCCTTGCATAATATGAAAAGGAAAGTGATAATGACAGCTTTTAACGCGGAAGTGGAGAATTTTGGTATCTGCTAAAATACGGAAGTGGCTATTGAATTTGTAATAATGCGACAGGTGGAGATAACCCAAGTGACATCAGTCAATCCATTTGTTGTGATACATAATTCAAATTAGATAAAACAAAATCGTTTGCTTGTTTTCATTTTATAAATGTTATTTATTAGGTTAGTTTAGCAGCTCTCTCCGAATATAATGCTGGCTATTAATTGCCAGAATTAAAACGAAGCGTAAAACTAATTAAACTAATGCAACATCACCGAAATCGCTAATGCAATTCTGTTTATCGGTGTTTCACTCCTCCTCTTCGTCATCATCAACTTCCTTATAATCAGTATCATCAACATCATCATCACTATCTTAGTCATTGGGGCACACCTCGTTCCTCTCTCTATTATTGAGAATTTCATGCTAAATGATCATGTTCAACATGATCCCAGTCATCATGATGAATTTGATGATGACGACGACGAAGATGTTGATAACGATGATGATTATGATGATGATGATCATCGTCATTATCAGCATAGTCGTCGTCGTTGTCGTCGTCATCAACATCTTCATCAGCATCATCATCAACATAATCATCAACATCTTCGTCGTCGTCATTAGGATCATCATTCTTATCAACATATACGTAATTTTTTTCAATAACGGCAATAATGATAATGATGATGATGATGATGATGATGCTGATGATGATGATAATGAAAATGATGATGGCGATGACGACGATGATGACTACGATGATGATAATAATTATGAAGATGATAATATCAATAATTATCGTCGTACACATTAAAACAATTATTGAGAAGAAAATATCAACATTAATATGCAAATTAGCATTATAATTATTTCTAATACTTTTGTAATGTGATAGCTATAGCGATTACACTAATGATTTTTAGTATTGTTGTTGTTGTGGCTATTGCTGTGCTGTTGTTATTATTGGTATTGATGCTGTTTTTGTTGTTATTGTTGTTGTTGTTTGATAAACGACTAACTATTAAAATATAAACAAAATAACTCAAATATTGATATAATGCAAAAAAGAAAACATATTCAAAGCAGTTATAGAATTTTTATAAAGAGGAATTTGAATATAAGATTTAATTAGATGTGTGTACAGTGCTTATTAAGACTTTTCGATGCTCATTATGTTTTTATTCTATCAAATGAGAACTACGCAATAAATATTCTATGGGAGACTCTATTATGCGAATATCGTTGAAAAATAAATTTTAAATAATGTTCAACAAGTTATACGGAAAACAAACAAACAAGCAATGAAATGAGCAAATATGAGAGGGTTAATATAACCAAAAATTGCAGCTTGATTCCTCCCTCATATCTCTCTACCTCATAGACCAAATGGATACATTATTTAAAGTAGACGGTGTTACATATTAACTTAAAAAATGGGATAGTGAAGAATTGTCTCTGTTCGAAGTATATCAATGTCTGAAAAGAAAAAGTCGCCGAAGCAAAATGAAACAGGAACCGCAAGTACATATTACATAAGTAGCAGGTATAATTGGGATTAGATTAGAGGAGAACACCAACCCATTGATCCCCTGGTTGAGGGTGGAGAAATTGCTTCTAGCTCTAGGGTTTAATATAGAAATAGGGTGAATATAGAAATAAGCCGTTATTGCCGTCGGTACTAGTGGAACACTTGATATTTCTGGAAGTTATCCACAGTAGTCCAATTACTCTTCCGAATAGACAGGCCTGTTCGCCATTTTCAACACCTAATTTTACCCACGAGATATAAAGCTAACCGTCCGCTATATATTACTTATGTAGAAATCATACCGACTGCGTTACCAGGCCTGTTTTAGCCAGTGATCGCCTAAAGACATTCCAAGTACCAGGAGACCAGTCAAGATCTTTTCTAGGCACAGGAGGGGCTTGAAAATACATGACTTAGAAAGGGGCAGCACATCTATTTATCGTCGAGAAATCTTGCAATAAGCACAAACCCAGCCTCAGCGTGTGTATACACAATGCCAGTCATCATATTCGTAGTTGCTTTCCTAGAGGTGGGTTGGTGGGTGTTGAGTGACAGAAGATAGATCACCTGGCCATTATAATTTTTCCCTCTCTCATGATGAAGAATTGCAGACGCTCCAGTTTAGTCAAATTGGAACTAATGCAATGCTTCTTAGATCGTCTTTTGGGGATAGCTTTCTAAGTCCATGTCTAGAGGTGGTTTGTCACACTACTTGTAACCATCATCGCAGATATTGTTACACCTGGAGGCCCGGCCAGAAAATTTTAGCCTATCTGTCTGTCTAGTAAATGCGGAACCTGTTTGACGTCATCCACTTGCGTTTCCAGGTGCCAGACTGCAAACCTATCGATTTCTCTTGATTTATTTTCAGTATTGTCATTGCCTTGCATATCTTTAAAATTTTACTGATCGAGGAATGTTACTGATGGAGGAACAAACCATCCCTGACATAAACCAGAATCTTCACTAACACCTTGGCGGGTGCCTTAAAGTTAGGGAGTTCTATATTTTTCTTTCTGGCAAAAATAAAATTAGACCAGATCTGGTTCTGGAATGATTCTGTCCCGGGTTCACCTCCAAGCCGTCAACAACCAAGCAAGTTGATGAAGATCTGTATTACACTGAAAAGTGCATTACTGTTTTGTTTTAGATGAGTTCTTGCTGTTGTTATCTTTAGTGTTGTTTTTCTTGTTGTTTTTGCGGATCTTGTTTGACTGTTTTTGTTGCTCATGTATTTCTAGATTTTGCTTTCGTCATTGCTGTTCTCGATTTGTTTTTGTTGTTGTTACTGTTGACTATGACGACGTAAGTATTGACGAATGGGACTTTGGTATCGAGGTTGCTTTTTGTAAGGCATATCGCATTAAGATTGATGGGGTGCATTGGCTTATCTCCGGATTGGTTTCAACAGTTGTAATATCACTTTCATTATCAGAAATGACAGCACTCGACTTGTTAAGAAACCACGTAGAGTGGAATAGAAATAGTTATACTCCTATATTCACTACTCACATCCTTAATTCAACTTTGGATTATTAAAACATTTAACAGCAAAAGACAAATAAGAAACATGCGATGAATTTTTTGGGGGAATAAGTTCAAAATTCTCTCCATACACGCAAAGTCTGTGAACGACTCTGTCAGCAATTGCTCATCATCCTTCGACATACCTAGGTAACGACTTTAGGCAAATCAAATAGATAAACACATTAGAGAATTTTTGAAAGACTTATTAGCTTACAACCAACATAGAATAAACGAAAACGGTCATTTCTTTCTGAAATATTTCCATCTTTTCTCGTTTCGACATTTTCTTGTCTACTCTAATAATGTTTAATATGGTAAATGAATATTCTTACATGCAAACAAGAATATTCACACGCGCATATTGATGCAGAAATACACACACACAAACATACACATGTATATAGATATATACATATATATGTCTACTATATATATATATATATATATATATATATATATATATATATATATATATATATATATATATATATATATATATATATATATATATATATATATATATATACATATATATATATACATATATATATATATATAATATATATATATATATATATATATATATATATATATATATATATATATATATATATATATATATAAGTATATTTATATATGTATACGTATGCATATGTATGCATGGGTATGCGCGGGGGCGTATACTTACATGAATTATTTTATTGTTAAATGCAAGAAGGATAGACAGAGCACTTAATTTTATCATGTTTTGTGAAGTTGACTTAGATGTTTTAATTTGAATGCGTTATGGAGACGTGGAGTACAAAATATCTTTGATCGTGAAGGGCAGAATAAACAAACATTGTGGCTGAGACACATCAAGCAGGGATGAAAGAATAAAGCACAACTATGAACTAAGGCAGGTCATAGACAGAATTACAGTTCGAATTGTAGTTCGTTTGTAGGAGATTGGACTATTTAATCGAATACGCTTATAATCTATAATATTCCAAATGTGACAAATTTGTGTCTTGCTAAAAAAATCATAATAATCAATATGACGTCCTTCATTTTGGCTGGTATTTCTAGGTTATCGTCCTCTATGATCGGTGGTTGCCGTGCAACAACTGATCAAGATGGAAATGTTATAATATCCTGAACAGCAATTCTGTTGCGGTTAATAACGATCAATGTACACTTTCGATATTGTTATTGTTCTGCCCTGATAAAAGGCAGAAGAACAAGAGACATGGCAAAGGTTCTCAGCTCTTGAACATCATATCTTTTATTCAAACAAATTTATTTAGGACTATATTATCTGGTGTGGTCTTCGTGAAAACATTATAATTTCATCGCGATCTATTTCGCTATTTGTTTGAGTTTCAACATATAGACACGCTTGGCCGCTAAACCACGATGTCTCGACAAGTAGTTTTCTTTCTCTCTTAGATCCACTTGATACATCATCTAGCGGACCCTTTTTTCTATTGTCTATTGGCTGTCTTCCTGTCTTGTGTCGAAATTATGTTTCTCTCTTATCTATAGATCTTTATATTGGTTTACAGATCTATTCTGTACGAAACCCTTTGAGGTTTCGTCCAAAGTTCCCGTCTCTCACTTGTCTATATATCCCATGATATCCAGTGAATGCCTTCGATTTTCTTATCAGTAGGTGCCATTGATATCTCGTCTAGTTGATCCGTTGTTCTCTTCCTTAAGAGTCCCCAAGATATATTGCTTAGAGACCTTTCCTTTTTGCATTTGATGTTTTGTCTAGCCTTATTTTTTGTAGATTATCCAAAGGCCCTCTTGACATCTCATCTCGAAGTCCTATTTCTCTCTTGTCTATTGACGCCCTTGACACCTCATCTAGAGGCCCCCCCTTCTCTATTCTCTATAGAGGACTTTGGTGTCTCTCTTGAGGCTCCTTCTCTCTCTATCTCTGGTCTATAGGCCCCTATTATTGTCTCCTCTAGTGGTTCATTTTGCTTATAGATCCCTCTGATGTCTCTTCTAGCGACACCTTACTCATTTCTCTGCAGGTTCCCCTTGATGTCTCTGTAGCGGATATCTTGACACCTTTTGCATAGGCACCCTTTCCATATGGCTTAGAGCTTTATTTTTGCTTCTAATCTAAAGGATCCTTTTAATGTTTTGTCAAATGGTTTCGTTCGTGCTTTTTTCTAGAGATCTCTTCACTGAGTTGTATCTTTCAATGCAATTTTTTAACTCTGAGTCAAACCCAGTTGACGAGATGTGTCATCAAATGCAATCCAACCGCTCACACATGTGATTTCTTTCAATGCATGATGTACCATTGTCTACATTATCCAATATCGCTTTTATAACATGGTAGCATTTACTTTCAAAATAAGATTGGTTGTTATTTTTGTAGGAGGCCACGTGTGGGTAGTCTTGTTATCAATGTTCTATATGTGTGCATATTGAATTTTATTTTTGTCTGTAAGGATATGTATGGGTGGTGGCGTTATTGAGAATTCTGTACATGGTCTATATATTGAATTTGTTTATATACCATTCAAATATATTGGAACAATAACACACACACATGCACGGATACACATACACACATTCACGAATACACACACATATATATACATACATACATTCATTTATACACAAACACACATATTTATATATACCTGTATACGCTTATATATATATATATATATATATATATATATATACATATATGTAAATTTAAATATATATATATATATATATATATATATATACATATATATATATATATATATATATATATATATATATATATATATATATATACATATATATATATATATATATATATACATATATATATATATATATATATATACATATATATATATATATGTATAAAATATTTATATCTATCTATCTATCTATCTATATATATATATACACATATATATATATATATATATATATATATATATATATATATATATATATATATATATATATATATATATATATATATATATATATATATATATATATATATATACATACATATATATATATATATATATAGATACATACATACACCGACACTCACACACACACATACATATAAAAATGGTTACCTTATCGTTTAATCTGTGATCGAGCCGGCCTATGGCTTACATCTAATCGTTCAGAGCGTGTCTTTGTGTCTATGTGCTAATGTGTGGCTCTATATGCGTATGACAATGTATCCAAATGTTGTAATGAATGTATGTGTGTAATATAAAGCTACTACGATGGACTACCAATTCGATTAAATTGTCATAAATTACCCTTCGTGTGTGCTTAGTTTGGCATCCAACATACATTATATATAGAAAACAAGTGAACCTGCAAATAACTGTCCTCGATCGGCTAGAAACAACTGAAATTTTCCTTTTAACCATCCCGAAATAGCTTTGTAATTAAAATATTGAGATGTAATATAACGTAATGATGAAGTCGATATAATAGGTTGGCAACTAAGTTCCCGCTGTTTTTTTAATTAAAATTTCTAAAAAGTTTAATAAATAATAACAACTAATTAATCTATAATGTATTCACCAACGTTCACCAAGATTTTCAATACCTTATTGGTTGAAATCACCTGATTTCTACTCGAAAAATTTATACAACCAAGCTCTCAATTCTGCATCATTACTGAACAAAACTCCGAACATAGCATTTGAAAGCGATCGAAAGAGGTGGAAATCCATTGGTGCCAAATCATGAGAGTACGGCGAATGTAGCAGCACTTCCCAGCCATGCGTTTAAATGGCTTCCTTGGTCATAATGGCGATATGAGGGCGGGCGATGTCGTGCTGACGATTAGGTCTTTTATCTTGAATAGCCGTGTTGAGTCGTTCCATCTGTTGAACATAGAGTTCTGCGTTGACCGCTTGGTTCCGTTCAAGCAATTCGTAATGGATAATCCCTTTCCAGTTCCACCATACGTACAACATCGTTTTACGTAAATGAAGATCTTGTTTCACACGCGGTGTCGCTTCTTTACTGGGGCTAAATCATTCCTTACACTGCTTCATATTGATGTACAGGCACCATTTTTCGTCGCCAGTAACGATGCGGTAAAGAAATCGTTGCGTGTGTCCATGAGTTGAGCGGTAACGAGCAAGCAAACCAGCGGTGATTGTGGCTCGTTGATTTTTGTTGTTGTCACTTAAAGCATGCGGAAGCCATGCTTCATAATTCTGAACCTTTCCCGTTGAGTGAAGATGCTTCTCTATAGCAGCAGGAGAGCATTCCATTTTCTCTGCCAGTTCTCTTGTCGTTTGACGAGAATCTTCGGGCAAAAGTTTGTTTAATCGCTCTTCATGGAACTCAACTGGACGGCCAGAACGAGGTGCGTCTTTGAGGTCAAATTTTCCATTTTTGAACTTGGCATACCAACGACAAGCGGTTCTCTAAGCTATGGCACCCTCCCCATACACACCAAAAATGTCGCAGGCAGCTTTTGCGGCCTTAGAACCTTGATTAAAAGCGAAAAGAAGTAGGTATCGAAAATGCTCGTTTTTCTTAACTTGATATTCCATTTTAATGATCTGAAAATAAACAAAAATTAACTAAAATTAACTAGAAAAAAAAAGATAGATTCCAAAATGATTCAAAAATAGAATTCTCGAAAAAGATAGATTCCAAATTTTTAAAAACGCAATAAATTACAAAATTAAAAAACGGCGGGAACTTAGTTATCAACTCAATGCTTTATATCAGACAGGTTGTCTAAAGTAGAAAGCATTGTATCTTAGGTTTCATTAGTCAGTACTAAACAACAGAACCAGGAACGCTAAATTTTGGGGTATGAAAGGTACATTCTTTGATTAACTTTGGCTTAACAATTAATTGTGTTACATTGAAGAATATAAATAAAACATTGTTTTCTGAAAATCTCAGCCATGTATGTTAAGTTTTGCTTTATCAGACAAATTTACATTTCGAAAATTCTCATAAAAGTATGGATCCGTGGCTTTATAATAAATCTATCTTTCTAATGCATATAACCACATTACTTGGTAGCTTTAGAGAGAATGGAAAAGAGAACGAGGTATATTACCTACAATAATATTGTTGTCGTTTATAATTATCATTGTCTTTGTTTAGTAAAGTTTACAGGAATACTAATTGACACTATAACATATAATTTACGCATTACGAACTGTCGAATCTAAACCGTAGTCAAATTGGTTATTATGACTGCATAATATATTGTGTTTATTATACTCTGGAGATTCTGTATAGACACCGAGATCGAGCATAATAAGATACCCGGAAAATTAGATATGGAAAACGAAGAATAGCGATGTATTTACCTTTGTAAATTATTTTATTCTAGAATAGTCTGAGTTCATATTCTGTGATGGTCAATATATATTATATGCTGATTGTGTCTAGTAAGGCAAACTAACTTAAGGTCAATTCAAAAGTGTTTGAGACGTATCTGAACCTGTAAGTTTTGCAGTGGAGAAAAAATTCTCGCTTAAAGCAAAATGTTTAAAAACCATAGTCAACTGAAGTCGCGCTCTATGGACTTATGGTTGCATTTCGAGCGCTTTAATTCTTCTCAGCACTTGATACCAAAAGAGGCAACTTTGAAAATTTGAAACCTTTGTATCGTTCTTCAGAAATCAGTAAATAATAAAGAATGCGGTATGTTTTTACACATTTAATTTTAAGCAAACTAAACTGCTAAGCCTTTACAAATTCAGATATCTTCTAAACACGTTTGATTTAAAGGCTATTTATCTTCCGCCACAACATTACGCACCCTCTCACATATCAGTAAAATATTGTGGAGTTCCAGTGAACTTCGTCTTCACAATAAATTTCGCAATGAACTCAGCATAAAGTCACTAGATTAGTAAATGTTTTGTTTTAGGTGTTAATCTATTCGATCAACTCCAGTGCTGAAATGTACTATATTTTATCGGTCCCGAAATGATGCAAATCGAAGATTATCTAAGCAGGATTTGAACCCTAAATGTAACGAGGGAGAAGAGACCCCGTTCAACATTTTGTCCATAGCGCTAACAATTCTGACATCTCACCGCCTTAACTTGCTTCTAGATGAGTGTTTCTGATTTAAGCACGAGACCATTAATTTGAAGGGGAACGTAAGGTCATACCAATTGTTAACTTGTGCTTAATCTTATCGATGCTTGAGGAGTGGAGGATAAAGCTCACCCTGGTGGAATTTGGATTCACAAAGCAGTGTAGGAAGAAATACCACTAAGCTCGATGCTTTAAGGATCATGCCATCTCAACAACTTAGCTTACTTTAAAATAACATTATTTTAACATTTGTCAGTAACGTAGAGATACATATCTTTGGGTGGACTATATTTTGCCATTGAAGGAGGTTAACAAAACATAACGTACGTCAAAGAGCTCATTAAAAATCGGAACTACAAATTGCATTTCGATTATCAGTTGAGTCAAGTTCTCACTCCTTCCGCACTTAACGCACTTGTGGGATGTTGGAACGTTAATATTGTTTATTTTCTTTGTTTAAACAAGCATATACAACATTAATCTGCTCCTAAAAATTCACTGATATATTTTCCATACAAAAGTAAACTAGACTGAACGTTTACAGCTATTTCCTAACATAACTTCTAAATATCATACAATAAGTTATAGTAAGTAACTTTCAAACTACATTCGTAATCCTCTCCCAAATGACGTTTCCTCTAACATTAATACCATTAGCAGAAATTTATTTTCTAACATCGACGGCCATTGCCTTTGTCTAATTATGTCTGGTCATTCATGTGATTACGGGGATATATATTCAATAGAAAAGTCATTTGTTGTTAATCAGCAGTAGACAAATATGTCCATAACACTTAACAAACAATGGCTGATTTCTGTGTAAACTGCTTACAAAATATGAGTTCCTAATTACTATGTAGACTGAATAAAAAACGAAAAAATAGTGATTGGATGAAAAGCATAATTACAGCTCTTCACTTGCTCATTATGTCTGAGAATAAAACAGAACCTTCGTTGAGATTCGAATTGAAGAGTTGTTTATTTTTCTTTTTATTTTCTTTCATAAATGTTTAGAATTATCTACGTGTTATCTTTTAAATTAATCTTCAATTCAATTTTATTATAATTTACGTCGTGTTTTCATAATTGTTCCCCATAAAATCAGCATCTGTTTCCAAGATATCAGAATCGATCAATATTCTTCATTATCATATGTAGAAATGCTTACACTAATTAGCAGATGCTTTAAATAATTATCCGATATATTAATTGTGGAGACGGGATAAAATATAGTAATATATTTAATCTCAACCTTCGTTAACGATTAATTGATGACAAATTAATTACTCGAGATTTTATTAGAATGGCAACGTTTTGCTATATTTCGTGAAGCTTAGATTTAATCTCTACAAATAACTTGGAAGAGGTTTTGATAATATACTAGGTCTACATTTGCAGTGCTTTACAGGAAGTTTGAAAAATAATACGAGATTCATCCGTTCCAAATATCTACAATTGGAAATAATTGCTTGAAATAAATTTATGTCCTACAGTACGAAGGTATCGAACAGAAATCTGTAATACAAACTTTAAAAATCTGCTTTAAATACAAAATCGTTTGAAGTTTGATTCGTCAGAAATGTGAAGCGAGCTGTAGCCCTTATTCTTTGGTTATTTTCTCACTCTGATCCTAGCCCTGCACGTTGCTATCATCTAAACTCGATACTTCTTCATTCTCCTCCTCATTGTCAACTATCCAGAAATAATAGATTTGAGTACCATCTAAGTAGTTATTAATTCCATTTTAAGTAATCACCTAACAATCATTTGAGTAGGCAAAGAATCCCAAGCAGTTTTACTCAGGCCAGGACAGTATCTATAGTTGTTTTTTCTTTTACGTTTATTTAAAAATTTCGTCTGGTGGATTTCCCTGATGAAGCCGATTACATCCATTCAAGCCATTGCTGATTTGTTTGCTCGGAAAATATGTCAAAATATTAACCACTATTATAAATATCCCCTCCAATTTATACACCACTTTTGTGTTACATATTTTTCAGCATAGACGGTATATGTTATATATATTTATATATATATATATATAACTAGCAGAAATATTCGATGATTCCCGAGTTAAAGAAAAGAAAGAAATTTAAAATAGCCGTCTAGATTATGTTGGTCTAAAGTGCTAATAGCTGAGATACTAACTTTCTACATTACTAACTCTCCAACACATGCCAGCATGGAACATACACGTTAAGTGAAATGTTAACAGAAAGTTTACAACACATATATGTAAATAAAGTAAATACACGTAATTCACAAACACGTATTGTGTAGCTTATTTCGTAACAAAAAAAAAAGCAGGTACAGATTTTAAACAATGAATGGCAGGTTTTGGTGATCTATTTGACAGAGGTTGTAGAGTGCCAATCCGATGGGAAATCCGACCTTGGATCTTGAAAGTTTGCATAAATCCTGGCTCAGTTCAATCTTTTGTGGCTCCAAATGATGTCATCTGTAGTGCAGCATTGTATTGTCTAATTTTGTTTTTGAAGTGCTTGGAATCTTGGTCAGTTGGTAACAACGGTTTTTTCAAAGGCTTTGGAGGATGGGGGATTGCAGGGTGTTTAACCTTTCCACCACTGCAGCATAGTGCAGGTGTCTCTCCAGGCCACTTCCTTGCTTTACAATGTATGTACTCAGTTGTCATTGCACCAATGGAAACTCTACTGTCATCTTCATAATGAACAGCTGAATCATAATTGAAAGCTGCTTTATAGAAGTTGCTTCTCTGAGCCTTTGCCACTGCTCTTCCTTCTGCAGTGGAGATTCTATTCCTTGTCAGTGGAGATACTATTCCTTGTCAGTGGAGATTCTATTCCTTGTCAGTGGAGATTCTATTCCTTGTTATCACTTTGAGATGCTCTAGCTTTTGTAGTGCACAGTCTGTTTGTTTCTTGGTGTGCCACCCTGTCTACAGCTGTCTCTCTTTCCCTGGACAGACACATTCTTTTGGTTGACCTTGACATTGTAGATAAATTTGACATTTTCTAGGCATGGTTATATACGTATACAAAATTACATGGGTGCAGAGGATAGTAAACAATGAAAATAACTGAGTAACAGAAACTATATTTCTTAATACGACGGACAGAAAGTAAATAAGAAATTTTTACGGAAAATAAAAAATTGTACGGGTTGAAGCGAAATTTGTCAGTATCGAACATACCAGTATAGAAGGAACCAGATAAAAAAAGCCGTTAACAACTGAAAAACACAAAACTGTTGCAAAGATAAATAAGAAATTTCTAGGGAAGTTAACAAAGTGTACAGATTTAAGTGAAATTTAAGAAGCTGCTTCATTCTATATTATGTATGAAATTACATTCACCCGTAATTGTGAACTTCTTTCTGTCAGTAGTATATCGTTGTTGTTTGTAAATAGCGAATAAAACTTACAGTGAAAACAAATAGCGATTGAATTGAAAATGAAAACAATAGAGAGTCAGATAGAGAGACGGAGAGAGAGAGAGAGAGAGAGAGAGAGAGAGAGAGAGAGAGAGAGAGAGAGAGAGAGAGAGAGAGAGACAGTTAGACAAATATGATAGATACCGATAGATAGATAAAATATAGACAGATAGAAACAGAAAGATGGATAGACATAGAGATAGAGATGGATGCAGAGATATAGATAGGGAGATATAGATGTCAGTGACGTTAAAAAAACAAAAGTAAAGTATTTTCAAAAACTTTCAAAGACGTGAATCTAATATAAAAAGCAATTTTTTAAATGAAATATCATTTGAAGAGCCTAACATGTGTCCGACATCAAATTATTCATGCATCACAAGTATGGAAGCAATTGGTGAGGCCGTTTTCACGTTAAAAGCAAATACACACACATGTATATTTGATATGTTAGATAAGATTGTAAATTTTTTGACCAATGGATGCAAGGGAGATAATAAATTTCTGAAAGTTAATTTGCAAAGAGTTGCAAAACAAACAACTGAACAAAAATCTGCACATTGTTTGGCTAGATCTTGCCAATGCATATGGATCTGTTCCACAAGCGGTAATCAGAGCAGCGATGGACTTCTTTTGGATTCCAAAAGATGTTCAACGAATGCTCATGTCCTACTACGACAACATGAGGATGAGATTTACAACAGGAGAGTTCACAACGGAGTGGCAACGGCTAGAAGTAGGTATTGCAGCCGGATGCACGATATCAGTCATCTTATTCGTGCTAGTCATGGAGATGTTACTAAGGTCAACAAACTGTGAGAAATCTGCTATAAAGACACCATTAAGGGCTTTTATGGACGACATCACTCTACTATCGGAAAGTAGAGAAGCGGCAGAGGGAACGTTAGAGCGGTTGGATGAACTAATAGGATGGGCAAGAATGAAATTCAAAGCCAAAAAATCTCGAAGCGTGTCTTTCGTGAAAGGAGTGCAAGAAGAAGTGAAATTCAAGATAGGAGGTGAAGACATACCAACAGTGAAAGAACAACCAGTAAAGAGTCTCGGCAGATGGTATAGAGACTTATTAAATGATAAGAAGCAAGGGAAAGAGACACACGAGTTAGTAGAACAAGGATTGAAGGCAATTGACAGAACAACACTGCCGGGAAAATTCAAATGTTGGATACTGCAATTTGGACTGTACCCAAGGATAATGTGGCCATTGCAAATGTACGAAATAGCCTTGAGTAGAGTAGAAAGGATAGAACAAAGATGCAGTGTATTTATCAGAAAATGGCTTGGTCTGCCGAAACCACTCAATACAACTGCACTATATGGAAAACCCGTGCTGCAACCTCCAATAGCATCGATCACCGAAGAATATAAAGCAGGAAAGGCGAGGACAGTAATGATGCTAAGGTATTCAAAAGATCAGAGCATCCGAGAAAACCCTCCAAAGGTACGAACAGGGAGGAAATGGAATGCGGAAGAGGCAGTAAACAGGGCGATCGGAATACTAAAACATGCCGATATAGTTGGAGCAACGCAAGAAGCAAGAGCCGGCCTAGGGACGAGCAGTTTCAGGCCATTTTGCAAGAGAGGTGTAAAAGAGATGAAAGAGGCAGTGGTACACGAAGTAAGAAAGGAGGAAGAAGAAAGGCGGAATATACATTTGGTGCAATGCAGTCAACAGGGGCAGTGCCTGAGATGGGAGGAAAACGTGGTCAGTCGCAGAATCTCATGGAAGGAACTTTGGGCTTGGGAACAAGCAAGAACAGCCTTCCTGATCAAGTCTACCTTCGACGTTCTACCCTCACCGGCAAACTTAGTTCGGTGGAACATAAAAACAACCGATGAATGTGGATGCGGGGAGAAAGCGACGGTGAGACACGTTCTGTCAAGCTGCAGACTAGCACTGGAAAGGTATACATGGCGCCATAATCAAGTCCTTGGCGTCATAAGTGCAGCACTCAAGGAGAAGATCGAGGGATACAACAGAGGAGAGTACCCCAAAGTGGAAAAGCGCAGGAAAACATACTTCCAGAAGGAGGGAAAAGGACATAAGATCAGGCCTCCAAATAAAATATATGAGGTAGACGAAAGATGGAAGGAATACTGGGAGCTGGCCACGGATTTGGGAAGTCTAGCAATTTTTCCACTTATAAAAACAACAAAAAGACCAGACTTAGTCATATGGAACACAGAACAGAGAATAGGAATCTTGCTAGAACTGACAGTACCATGGGAAGAAAACATCGACAATCCAGAGAAACGAAAGGAGAAGAGATATGAAAAACTAATCGAAGAGTGCAGAGAACAGGGATGGACTGTCGAGTACTACCATCTGGCAGTGGGGGCTAGAGGCTTCATTGAAAGAAAAATGACAAGAGAAGATTTGCGTTTTCAAACTCGGAACTGAGAAAACTGATAAGGAGGATACAGGAGGCGGTCGAAAAAGCCAGCTTCTATATATGGCTGAAGCGGGAAGACCAGGGACAGGTGTTTTCTGACTCAAGCGGGTCAGTAACTCATTGTATGAAAACTTTGAAGAGTCTAGAACCATCCCTGGAACATAAGTAATGTATGTTCCCTGATTCGAGAAAATCAGTTGAATAATACACCCGTTATAATCTTTTATACACACAGAACGAATGAGATTTATATCATAGATATTTATTTAATACAGCTATCTCTATCTCTATCTATCTATCTATCTATCTATCTATCTATCTATCTATCTATCTATCTAATATGTTATTAATACATTATATATTACACTAAATGTTATATTTTTCATGTAATTTATTATAAACTACTGAGTATGTATGTATATAAATTTAGATCTATGTATTCAGCTGCGAAAGTAGTTATAAATGACAAAAGTGACTTGAAATTCATTAAACTTACTTGAAAATTCCATTGCGGAAATTGCTATTGTATAAACAATATCAAAATTGCGTGATTTAATTGTAATTACATTTTGGAAGACAACAAAAGAAACGAACTTATTTGGAAAGCTTTTCATTGTCCTATCTGTGAAAATTGGCGAACAATAACTGAATTGTTTTTATAGGGAGAAACAAATGTGTTAATACTTATTGTGCAATTCCTAAGACAAGTAGCTTGCTAACTGACCGCATGATCGAACCAAGTGTTGACGTTACTCTTTGCGCCTTAATTAAACTTTCTCCAGGTTTGCATTCTGTTCCCTACATATTTTCTTCTGTACAATTCCTACGTGCTATCATATCCTACAACTCCCACTCTTATGCAGATGCCGTGACCTTCAATTATTAAGTAAATTTTTTCAATCCGAAAATGTATTGATTCTATAAACTAAAATTTTGATAGTCGTCCATTGCGTCTTCGTTAATCTTGTTTCTTTTTGCAGCAAATAATTTAATCGCTACGAATCTGGAAAACAACATTGCGGCGCATCTGCGCTGAAAGTGAGCGGTACGTAACTGGAAAGCATATAATTAACATATCTATGCCTGCAACCTAAAGGCTAACCCATATTCTCAGGTCCCGAAAATATTTCAACCCTTATACTTGCTGACACTCTACAATGTTTCAGATAACCCTCACAAATTTAAGACAATACTCCTGCTACACACATATACATTGTGGAGCGCACTGGAATTCAGTAATTAATGGGCTCGTTTCAAGCGTCTGATACTTATGCATGTTGTATCCTCTCGATGTTTTTTTTCTGTCGTTGTCATAATGGTTACAAATATTAGTACAACGCTAGCAAATTTAAGATTTATTGAAAACATGGTCCCCAATACTCAACCGCTACTTTATTTTGTTTACTCTGCAATAATGAAAAGCAAATTTCACCTCGGTGAAATTTGAATTCAGAACGTAAAGAGTAATAATGGTTCCTCTTCCTTGGAGCAGGCTGGTTTCGTACCTCCACAAATTAGGCACTTACTTCCTTGTATTCGTTTCACATCACGCCACCCTTCATACGTCTGACGCAGACGGCCCCACCCTAACCAAATTTCCCCAGTACCTTCTCTCCACAACACATAAGTTTTGAAATCTTCCTGCTCTTATTTCTCTGTTGTACTTTTTCACTACAACATTCTCTCGCTCTTTGTACCTGTTGTACCTGTATTTCAAAAGGCCAGCCTTGTCACACTCTGTGTCATGCTGAATCTCCCTGAGAACTACGTTAAGTGTACACGTGTCTGTGGAGTGCTCAGTCACTTGCATGTTAATAAATGAGCTGTGACGTTACTGGTACCAAGCTGTATCGGCGTTTGCCTTTCCCATGGATAACATCGGTGACGTGGAGAGGGGAGGCTAGTATGCATGGCCGACTGCTGGTCTTCCATAAGCAACCTTGCCCAGACTTGTGCCTCGGAGGGTAACTATCTAGGTGCAATCCCATGGTCATTAATGACCGAAGGGGGTCACAACAAGGTAGATTACTTGCAGAGTCTACCGGTCTCACTGGGAAATAGGTGAAAGTATTGCAATTTCCTAGTATATTAAGAAGTTGTTAGTCCATGCTGGTTGCATGAGAATTTGTTCGGAAATCAATAATTATGTAAATAAATCTAAGGGAAGATAATTAGTATTGTTATTATTGGAAACAGTGAAGTTAATTGCACTTTTTTAGAGGTACACTTTCTTGAGGGGTAGATTTATAACACTTATATTACGAAGTTATAAATTCCTGAATTAAAATAGCAGAATAAAATATGTAAAATATTATGCGTTCAAAAATTGTAATTTAAGAATCAAAAGTTGCTTATGTGTTCAGGCACAGTTTGTATTTTTTAATAAATATATTCTATTTAATCACTGTTATATAGAGATTGTTTTCTTGCACTGGTTTATCAGAAAAACCGCGACGTTTGGCTGCAGATTGCCCGCACATCTCTCCCACACCCAAATGAAATTTTGATTTTGTTTACATTAAAGAAATCGTAGCAAATTGACAAACATATGCAAATTGAAATTAAATCCAGACGAAAACTTTAAAGTGAAGAGAATTTGCGCTTTACTTGTGTAAATAAGAATTGAATGTAAATTAAATACACCATTTTATGAGAAACAAACATTACTGTTATAAATTTTAATAAGGGGCTCAAATTTCACTCCCTCCCCCAATTTTGAATTTTGAACATTTTCATCCATTTATTTATTTATCTGTCTATCTCTGTCCGTTTATTCATAAAATACATTTGTCAACTAAATGTGGTGGTCCTATAGAAAACGGTATTTTTAGCCCCACTAAGACATCCATGTCTATCTCTTTATACACATATCTATATGCTTATTGAATTTAAACTTTTGAAAACGTGGTTTCTTGCATATTCTTGCACATTCCGTCATTTAAAACATAAGGGGAAAACATTTCGAAAAAGTTCAAAATTTTAAAGTTGTGGGGTTAGATTTTTTTGCATATTCGTAATCGAAGAGAAAACAGTAAATGAAACCAATAAAAAATGAATATATAAAATTAAAAATTAAAAAAAATAAGATCAATACTAATTGAGAATAGTGAGACGGGGACATTTAAGTCAATCAAGAGTTACCAAATGGAAAATATAGGAATGGTCAGTATACTTGTGATCTTGTCAAAAGTTGACCTGTGTGGTGAGGTCAGCTATTCAGTATTCAGAGGTGGGATCGTGTATATATACATACACACACACATACACACACACACACGCATACGCACACACACAATATATGTGCATATATACACTCATACACACACATGAATATACATACACATACTTAAAACCTTATGTCTCTTGATTTTTATACCTTTGCATGTACTCACACATATATGCATACATACATATATGTACATATACATACATGTATACTCATACTCGCACATACACACAAACACACAAACACACACACACACATATATACACACTCTCATATATATGTATGTGTATACATACATGCATATACATACATGCATATATATATATATATATATATATATATATATATATACATACCTACATACACACATATATATATCCATATATACACATCTACACATATATGTACATATATATGCACAACATATATACATACACATAACATATAACAATATAACAATGAACATAACACACACACACACATATGTATATATATATATATATATATATATATTATTTTATAAGCTTAAAGCTTATAGCAATCACCGATCACTGACTAAGGAAAGTAGTCTAATAATGGAGCATATAAGCCCTCGGCAGAAAAAGAGTAGGTTTCCCACTGCGTGGGACTCAAACCCACATCTCATTGTTTACGCGAATAAGTGTGCTACCGATTACACTAGAGAACCTTCCTGCTTTTTCCTGTCATAATTAGTTCGTAGTTGTTTTTGTAAACAAACTTTCATGTGCTTTTACGATGAATAGTTTTTAAGCCGTGTCTAGTTTTTACAATTCCATAAATACAGATAATTGTATTTTATAAGCTTAACACTTATAACAATCACCGCGCAATGACTAAAGAAAAGAGTTTAATAATGGGGCATATAAGCCCTCGACAGAAAAAAGTAGGTCGATGTGGCCGATTCAAATCCGAATTAATAAGATTAGTTAAAATTAATACAAATGGATCGATCTGGAGATTTGTGAGATTGCATTCTTAATCCAGAGAGGTTGGCGTCTTCCAGTTGAAGACACATTTTTCCATATGTTTACAGTACGTAAGTAGAGTTCTTATGTCACTGCCTCAAAGTAATTGTATTAATTTTTTTCTCTTTGTCTTTTTTCTCTATGTGCGTTCTCATTCAAACGTCAACTGTTTCTAACGCAATTAACAAACTACCTTGCTTTTTGACAGTATACAAAATGGCGAAATAAATGTTGGAATCCGTGGAAACTTCTACACTGAATTAAGTATTTCATAGAGAATAGAACACAAGAAGTTGTGGTCGATGGAGTCCACTCAAGCCCAGCAAAAGTCACCTGTGGTGTCCATCAGGGGACTGTCTTGGGCCTACTCCTCTTTATAATTTATATAAATGACCTTTACAACGTAGTAAATCACTGCAAAGTGAAAATATTTGCTGATGACACTAAGCTCCAGCAAATCATCAAAGAAGAAGAAGACGGAACCCAACTCCAGTCTGATCTATATGATGTGAGTCAATGGGCAGATATAAACAAAATGAAACTGAACAAGGAAAATTTGAGCTGATGCATTTTGGGAGATGTCTATACTAAAACAGCCATACTCTCTTCCTTCAGGGGAACTGCTCATGGCATCCAATAATACCAGAGATCTGGGTGTAGTTGTTGACAACAATCTCAATTGGAGTGTCCACATCATCAATAAGGTCAATATAGCTCGTAGGATGAGCTCTTGGATCTTAAGAACCTTCCGGTCCAGAGAACAAGGTTTCATCATTCCCTTTTTCTCCTCCTTTCTACGGCCACACCTCGAATACGGCTGCCCACGTGGTCTCCCCATACAAGACAAAACATCTCGAGGATTGAATCACCCCGGAGGGCACTCACTAAACGAATTGAAAGCATGACTGATCTTGATTACTGGGACCGTCTTAAAGCCTTGAAGCTCTACTCTCCCCAGCGCCGCGGCGAGCGGTACATCATCTGTATGATGTGGAAAATATACCACCACCATTGCCCAAACGCCCTGAACATTAGTTTCAAGGTTCATCCAAGGCTGGGACCACTGGCCATACTCCCCTGCTCAATTCAAGATCACAACATATAGGTACACTGCGGCATAATTTCTTTTCTGCCCTGTTTAACATTGTCCGGAAACAGATAAAATAAGAAAAAGATCTTATCAGTTTAAACGGAGTCTAGACAGATTTCTTCAAGGAATACCAGACAAGCCACCCATACCTGAATACAACTCACTCAATACGAACTCACTACTTGAATGGACGATAATTAAAACTTTGTAAAAAGGATTTAGATAATCCTATCAGGTGGTGCTATTAAGTTAGACATGGCCTGGACAAATCTAAGTCTAAGATTATCTAACTTTATATATATATATATATATATATATATATATATATATATATATGGGAGAATTTACGAAAAAAACAACAGACGAAGACAGGTGGTGTAAACAATAAATGGATGTATTAGTTTAACGCTCAGCAATAGAGAAAGTCTTTGACGTTTCGAGCTACGCTCTTCAACTGAAATGAACACAGAAAGAAATAAGGAGAGAAACAAGGAGAAAAAAAATATAAATATAGTGGCCAGCTATCTATCATGGTCAGCGATCTATATATATATATATATATATATATATTTATAATAAGTTTAAAATAAAAAAAGAAATCTTGCAATCACAGATTCCCTCATTTTCCTGGTCAAGATAATAATTAATTCTGTCACCTATAAAACTGAAAACAAGACAGTTTGTCACTTGTCTTTTCAATAAATAAACTTTAAACAAGAGACTCTTGTAAAGAAGAAGACCAAAAGGAAAGCATAAAGGAAATAACCAACTTTACAATAATTCGATATCAAATAGCCGTAAACCAGATGCAAATGTTTCACTAAGTGTCCGGTGCTCTACTTTTAAATTTCGATAAGATGTATTTCTTGAAATGTGAATATAGAGAAAAAAATCTCGTACTTCCAATATGTGTATTTCTTTGGACTTTCACAAGTTTTTCTATTCTAATGGGTACAGTTTTTCAAGCGAAGACACTGAACATTTCTTCTAGCCGTTAATAGAGAGTCTGGATTTAGAGATTTTACATTTGATATCGAAATGGTTTCCTTCGTCTACATTTATTTCTATGTTTCAAAAAATACAACTTGTCGGAATTTAAAAGTTGACAATCGGACACTTAGTAAACTATTACTATCTGGTTCATGTCTGTTTGATATCGAATTAGCATAACATTGCTTACCTCCCTTGTATTTTCTTTTCATCTTCTCTGCAAGCGTCTCTTCTTTACACATTGTCTACTCAAAAGACAACTGACAAACATTTCTGCCGTGTTCTTGATAAATGGCGGAATGAATTATTATTTCCACCAGGAAAACTTGGATTCTTGTAATTGCAAGGTTTGTAACTTTTTATTCTAAGATTATTTTTGCACTCTTCACTGACTGAGTGCTTTTCTGCTTGTTGAAGCATTACCACACACACACACACACACATGTATATATATATATATATGTATGTATGTATGTATGTATGTATGTATGTATGCATGTATGTGTGTGTGTATGTGTGTTTGTCAATGTTTGTGTATATGAGGGGGCACCCAAAAGAAACCGGAATTTTGCAATATTATTTTATACACTTTTACATGTATGCACTTTTATCGCGTTCACAGCATTCCCAATTTGAAGCAATACGTCGGTTCAGATGCATTTCCCACTGTTCAAAGCCGTCCTGGAAACCTTGCGAAGTGAAGGCTTCTAACACCTCCTTCATTATTTTCTTCACATCTTCCACTTCTGCAGACGGTTTTTCTTTAAGGACTTTTTTCATTCGGGGGAACAAAAAAAAAAGTCGCAGGGAGCAAGATTTGCTGAATAGGGAGGGTAGGTAAGCGGGGTAATGTCATTTTTGGTCAAAAATCATTTCATTTTCCGTGCGCAAGATACGTACAAATTTTCTTGCAACTATTTTCATTCGCAGTTACTCGCTCAAAGTTCGTTGGCAGGAACTCCAGAACACATCCAGTCACACCAAGAAGTTCGTCAGTTGTTCGGCGATGGTCCTCCAAGAATTTTCGTGATGTTTTATTCGTTCAGGAGGTCGTCGATCGTCCTGTAGGAAGTTGGTCTTCAAGCGACATGTAACCATTCCAAAAGAGTAAAAATCAGTTGTAAACTTATGTTTTGCTCTTGGTAGCGTCCTTTTCATATTTGAAGCATCACAACTGTTTCCGCCGCCGTTTTCCCCAGCAGAACACAAAATTTCCCGCGAGCACACAATTCCTTCGTTTCAACCATCGCAAAAATCGACGAACAGGGGAGAAACAGCAAAACAAGGACGTACCACTTTCATTACGATCCCACTGAAACCTGTCAAACAGATGTTTGAGGGCTGCATAGAGTGGCTTCTAGCAACAGAAGCCTGAACTACAACGAGCTTGTCCCTCGGAGAAAGTTTCCGGTTACGTTGGGTATCTTGTCGTATGTTATGCAATACTGCACATTGTATAACACTAAACTCGATAATTTCCCATATATGTTTGTGAAACGGAAAAAGAGAGATCACCCGCTCATGTTTTAATTCTGTGCTGGGATACATTTCCTCACTACCTGTGTACGCATTTTAACTGGACATATGAACTGGAATTGGTTCCTTTTAACATGCCATCATGACGAAATATAAGGTTGCTTGCAGTTATATAGTGAATCGGCCAACATTCTGAAAACGAGAGCGAAATTTTTTCTGAACTCCCGAGAGCTGCTAAAAGCTTACCCTTCACATTGACGTTATAATAACGGGCTTCGAAAGATTGGATACAGCCAAAATAAGTCCATCCAACATAACAGTCAGTGGATTGGTCTTTGAATATAGAAGCTATCTTTTATCTGTTTTGCGTCAGACTCAGTCAGCCTGTGGTAGCCATCATTATAATGTTAGATATATATTTCACTATATTTGTAGTAGGGATATAAATAGATCTTCCCATATAATATATGTAGTTATAGATATAATGTTTAATTTCTTATATCAAATATATGCTTTATGCATGTGTGTATAGAGTGAGAGGTATACTCACACCACTCTTAAAGTATCTTACATCTGTTTATTTAATGAAAGTATTAAACCTTCCAGTGAGAATTTGAAACTCGAAAACAGTGTCAATACATTTGGTAATTATTGAAAGGATAAGAAATGCGTAACGAAAATCTCAGGACTGAGAGGTATATGCAATAGAGTGAATATAGCAGTGTTTAAATATTTAGTCTCCCTTCGAAAGAATAACAAAATACAAATAATTCTCTGCACGTAAACAAAGCGAACAAAGCAACGATCGGTAGCGCGATCAAAGCATAAAATTCAAATAATCTCATAAAGAACAAATAATAAATGCAGCTTATATATATTTCATACAATATATCTTACTAAATATGTGTTTATCATACAATATATGGTCAGATTTAGTGAAATCATTATTTGAAAATGTAAGAGATTATAACCGTAACATTGAAATCCACAGCTAATTGCAAGATATCATGACAGCTACATGAAGAAAGGCGGGATTTCGTAATCAATGATCAGATTAAATTTATACGAGTTAGGGTGTAGAAAAGAGCAACTACCCATAAATAAAATGAAAACAAAGAACACAAGGTGTTTATTTGACTAATTATTGCTGTAAAGACTGATCAACGTCACAAAATATAACAAATACCAGTTGGGAAAGAGAAACTTTAAAAACAGAATTTTTAACTGATTTCATTTTAGGCTGTCTTTTATAATCTAATTTTATTATTTTTATGGAAAAATTACACGGATGAGAAACGAAATTGCTGAAGGCAGCGAGGATAAGAAACGACATTTTAAAACATCGGTCTATTATTTTCAAAGTGATAATTATCCAAACAAAAAATATTCAACATGCTATGGAAGGAAAGTTTGAAATACGTAACTAAAACACAGCATTGAAATAACTAATCAATAATTTTTTATAACTGTTGACGTACAATCTCGTAAATTGTTTTTAATGCCTGTCGAGCGAGAGAACGAGTGAGAGTGAAAAAGTTGGAAAGAAATAGTAGCCCGATGTTTGTCTTTATCTTTAACTATAAAAGAGAGTTTGTGTATGTGTGTGTGTGTGTGTGTGTGTATGTATGTGTGTACGTATGTTCCTTATGCATTCCAAAACCGAGGTGCCGATTTTGACGTATGAGGTATCAAATGATTCAGTACTATTTCCGTTACCAACTAAACTTTATTTTCATTGACATATTTCCATTACAAAAATTTAAAATTAACATCTTTTCCATAACTTAACTATCGTAAGCATTTTATACGATGACGACGATGAAGTCACATTTTCTATATGAGTGTATACCTTAAAAGACATCCATCATTACGATATACACCTCACTCACTCTCTCTTTCTCTCTTTCGCACGCACACACACACACACACACACACACACACACACACACACACACACACACACACCCTTACACACGTTCATTTCATATACATATTGATACATCTAACTTTAACGGAATGACCGAGTGAAATGCAGAATGAGAAAAAGATAGAGAGACAAGAGAAAGAAACAGAGGCAGAAAACAAGTTTCTATAGGATAAGATGAAGGACAGGGATAGCAGGTGAGAGTGAAATGCTGATGTTTCATACCCTATGTATGTTCTATAGTTGAAAGCGAAAAAAAACCTACAGAAATTTAATACTGTATGTATGTTATATAGGTGAAGGTGAAACACCGATAGCGGATGAGAGACAGACGCTGATGTTTCATACCCTATGTATGTTCTATAGGTGAACGTGAAAGGAAGCCAGCAAAAAATTGATACTGTATGTTCTATAGGTGAATGTGAAAGAAAGCTGCACAAATAGAGATGGAAAGCGAGAGAGAAGTGGACGCTGAGAACCCCAGAAATGAGGTCGTGTTGTACAATTTTAAGATCATTTTCACTTTCGTCCCATGTTTCACGCGTGCGGAGAATTAGGCATTATCTTTCTCTTTCAATTTCTCATTATAATGTACGCAGACCTTCTGCTGTTAACATATTGCAACTTCACTACATTTCTTTCATTTGGAATTAAGAAAGGTATGCCAAAATAACTTCCTTTTCCACACACACACACACACACACACACACACACACACACACACACACACACACACACACACACAAAGTTACATTTCTGTATGAATTTTGTTAGTTTTTGCTTTGCGCTAAATTACAGCTCAAATCCTATGGAAACTACCTTTTCCTATTTCTAGATGCTTGTCGCAGTCAAAGGCCTTCGAAAAATAAGTATTTATTTCTTACTCCGGTAAAAGATTTTCCAATGTATGTAATGGATTATGTTGTGATGATGTACATGCATATATGCAAGTCCAGGGGACATTAGTGACGTACGGGAAATTGATCCTTCTTTAACGTAACGGAACTGGAAGCATAATAGTTGCACCACGTTGTTCAGGATTCTAGTGTGATAAGTGGGAAATTTCGAAAACAAAACATGTTTGCATACTAAAACTGGAAAGATCTGATATATTGGTGGTGATAATAGATGACTGACGTTCGGTGATAAGGCATCACTTCTTCGATAAACCGCAGTATCAGCTCTTTGAACAAACACGACGGAATATTCTACAGACGAGTACACCCTTCATGTAATCCTCTCTCAAAACGAGCGTGTGACACCTTACTGTTTGAATTATATATACAATCTACCGGGCTAGCTTCTATACAGATTTTGTTTATCCATCATCGCTCAGAGGTATGGGTAAATTGAAAACTATAGAAAATACTATCTAACAAAGATATCCATAGTATTATCGAACCATGGACCTCGCGTTGACGAAGTGAACAATTTAACAGTTAAGCCATATTGCACGTACTACTAATCTCATATATATACAAACTATTAATTCAGGACAGAATAAGCTCGAGGTTTTTTGTGGAGTCGTATATGCCTAAATTTTCTGGTACAGTAGACAACGTAAAAAAAAAATTATTTTTAACCTCCACCTCTCTGTCTGTCTGTCTGTCTGTCTGTCTGTCTGTCTGTCTGTCTCTGTCTCTCTGTCTCTCTCTCTCTCTTCATGCTTCTCTGGATTGTATATGTAATCAAATTGTCACGTGATATCATGTTAATTTGAACTGAGAATTGTATTAAGTGTACACGTGTAAGTGGAATTGTGCAGAATTGCACGTTAAATTTACGTTTAAGAATTCAGTCAGTCGAGAAATTGAAGGCTCACCTTCGACACCGGCGGAAAACCCACTAATAAACATTATATTTTATTTCTGGACTGTTTAATCAATAATTATCTGGTATACTTTGCCAGAGATTCTCTCCAAAACAGGTTACGACATGTTCAAGGAAATCAGGGAAAAATCTTTAATCATTACATGAAAGAATAAACCAAAAAGAAATGTGAATGGTAGCCAGTCGACGCTATGTTTAACAGCACATTCAGGACTGTCTATGTTTGGACATAGGCATACATGACCCATATTGCAAGCATTCATACCAAGTTCCTGGCTGGAATATTGTGACTTCACTGAGCGAAATTTTAAAAGGCACTGAAGAAATATCACTCCTCTTAAAATCAGCTTACCCTGATCCGAATTAGAACAGTCACACCACCTACTAACCGCTATACAACACCCAATGGCACAAATGATTCTGTTCATGACAAAAGTCTTTATAACAAAATCTTTCAATATATGTCGTCACAGCTATCTAAGCTGGTACAGCTAATACAAATATCTCTCCTCAAGTTGGTACCCTAATACAAATATCTCTCCTCAAGTTGGTTTCTGCTGAGAAGTAGTTTTCCATTCCGTTTGCAAATTCTCACATTACTTTAATACGAACTTAGTAACAAATATATACAGTTAGCCTTGTATAGTTATCTTCCATCGCCACACCCTCTTCCAAGTACATCCTCTTTCTGTACAGCTCTCCTCGTGTGTGTGTATGTATATACATACACACGCACACACACACACGCATACACACACACACATATATAGATACACACACACATATAAATATATATATATTTATATATATATATTTATGTATATACATATATACACACACACACACACACACACATATATATATATATATATATATATATATATATATATATATATATATATATGTGTGTGTGTGTGTGTGTATGTATATATATATATATATATGGATATATACATATGTACATATATATATATATTTATATATATATATGCGTGTGTGTGTTTGTGTGTGTATATATATATATATATATATATATATATATATATATATACATATATATATATATATATATATATATATATATATGTGTGTGTGTGTGTGTGTGTGTGTGTGTGTGTGTGTGTCTTTGTAAGTCGAGTTTCGTATAGTAAATAAACGAACAGAAAACAGATACAGAAGATCAAGTTGAAAAGCGTATACTAGATGTACAGACGAACGGAAAACAAACACGAAAGGTTACCAACTCCTCATCAGTTATCAGCCAAAGTGGCAAATGCAATTTCGGCCCATTATCGACAATATTGATTCTACACCGGAAGCACTGATAAAAAACTTGCCGGGAATGCGCCCAAAACAAAACGAGACGGACAGACAATAAATGGATGAACAAGCAATACGGAAATGCAAATGTGAAAATGGATAAAAGTAATTGGAGACAAGACCGTTAGTAGACGTTCGAAGGGCAAGAGAGAGAGAGAGAGAGAGAGAGAGAGAGAGAGAGAGAGAGAGAGAGAGAGAGAGAGAGAGAGAGAGAGAGAGAGAGAGGGAGAGAGAGAGATAGAGATAGAGAGAGAGAGAGATCATCAGGGCATTGAAAATATGTCCAAATATCATCAAATTCAAAAGTAGCAGAACTACGAAAATGTATTTCCATGTGTACTGCGAAATGATGAAAAATAAATGCATCGGCGAAATTTGAACTGAGAACATAAAGAACGAAATATCATTAAGCATTTTGCCCGGCGTGCTAACAATTCTGCCAGATCGCTTTCTCAATACTACTAATAATGATGGACTGTCCCGTTGGAGACGACATATGAGTGATTAGTTTTAGCTGAACGACCTGCACAAATAAATTATTTGTTCAAATTGAGCAAACGAATGTGTTGTACATTAGCTCATCATCTCCATGAAATCGACGTTCTCTGACAGGTGCATGGTGTACTACGCGTCAGGTGTCTAACTAATTGCAGAGCAACGTGAGAGGAAATGTTCTGCTCAAGAACACAACGAACTATGTGATCCAGGAATTGAAACCACGATCTCGCGATCGTGAGTGCAACACTATAACCACTAGGCCATGCGTCCTCACAAAAAACAACAATAATCCTTTCTACTGCATTAAACAATCGGGAAGTCTACAACACCCGTTTTCACAACATACTTAAAAGGCTACATAACTAGAAGTTACGAGATCTTCGATTAAATAATTGATGCTATCTTACGTTAATATCGCGTGACGGACGGACGGTTAAACTGACCGCCATAGCATTTGAATTTTGAAAGTACAAGGCTAGAAAAATGCAGATAATTTTTTGTAGTTTTCTACAATCCATCCGCCATCTTTTGACGTTCTTAATTGTATGTGGTGTGGAGCTGCTCTTCAAATTCCATACGTGGCTAACCAACTTAGTTGCATTACATTTATGTGCCAGAAAGAAGATAGGTGGTTTGCATAGCGTCTCTTGAAATCCCCCTTACATGTCTCGATATCAGTTTTCTTTTCAACTGATTTGTCTTTTCTTCTGTCTCGTTCCAGATTTGGCACCAACCTTTTTCACGTTTTTTCCACGTTCTTGTTTTCAAAATTGATACCGCATGAACGGGGGCCTGAAAAATTGCTTTAAGATACATAGCGTATTTGATAAATATGCCTGTTCAAATATCATCATAGCATGAAACTATAAGTAGCTCTCTCGGTTGCATATTTAATTTTATATTTATCTCTCAATGGATGGAGTACTTTTGTTGATTCTACCGGTATTGGATCTTTAAACTATACCTCCAAATGCGTGGGTTTCTAGTGCAAATCCAATTTCCACATTGTTTGGCTTAAGCCACGTGAAGTTGAATGACTAAGGAATCGTCAAAAATTAATAGACATTATTATGGATCGATATCCCTTGAATTACTCCATAAAAATTATACTTATACTAACAAATAATATATACTTTCGGATGATTTTAGAGAAAGTCGAAGAGCTCGTGCAACGGGTGAGATGGAAAGCTTTATTTTTTGATGCAGCTTTAACTTCTAATTTCAAGGATCACTATGATTGAAAGACTCATAAATATTCACCTAAGGTTAAAGATTTAGTTCCTTTCGAATCAAACTTCCTCGATTTAGTAACTATCATTAGATTTCGTAAGTACAATAACCATTTTCGAGCGAAACTAAAATCTGAAATTAGTAAATTTAGAAGTTCTAAAAACAAATTTGTATTTTGGTATAAGACTAATAACCTATATGAAGTTAATGGCTTATATGATAATTAGCTACATGATACCATATTTGCTAAATATAGGAAAACTGATAAAGATAGATGCAGTGATATTAACAACGAGGCTAAATTCCTCTCTAAACGGAGTAAAATTGATGATAAATAAAAATACTAGCTAAACGAGAAACTTCTATTACTCTAAAAGATCACAACCCCAGTTTCAGTAATAAGCCTACTTGTAGAATTTTAAATCCAGCGAGAACTGAAATGGGTTTCGCAGCTAAAAATATACTACGGATGATAAATATTCAGAATAAGAAAGACAGCTAAACTACAATAATGGGATAATACCAACACTGTGATAGATTGGTTTAAGAATATAAAGCATAGAGCTAGATTAATTCAATTTGACATTGTTGATTTCTATTCCTCGAAATCCTGATCATTGCTAGATAAGGCGATTGAGATTACACAAATGTATATGGATATAGACCACATATACCTGGACTTCACCATGCATGTGAGAAAAACATTTCTATTTAGTAAAGGCTCTGCACGCGTTTAAAATATTAGGTTCAGAAAGTTGTTTGATGTATAGATGGGATCATATGACAGTGCAGACATCTGTGATCTTGTAGATCTCTATATTACATACAGTGAGATCCAAGTTCCCACCCCATGATGTTTGTCTATATCGAGACAATGGGTTGGAAATATCGCATAGCTGTGATGGTCACACTCTTAATAAATTTCGAAAAAATCTCACAGATACCTCTAGTCAATTAACCTCAAAATCATTATTACTACTAATCTGTCTAAAGTTGATTTTTTAGATGTTTCTCTAGATTTAAACTCCCACTCTTATAAGCTGTATCATAAGCTAAACAAGATCTCTTGCATACATAAACATTCTTGTCACACACTTATAATTTTAAAAAATTTAATGCTTTACATTAGTAATAGGATATCAAACCTATCTTCTTCTAAACACATATTTGATATGATAAGGAAGCCTTGTACTTTAATAATGCCCTAGCTAATAGCAACTTGAAATATAAAATATATTCCATCTATTTAAGTACAAATATGAATCGTAAAAATAAACCTCAAATATACCAAAGAAAATAATTTGGCTCGCTACTCCTTTCTGCATTAACGTAGGCAAGAAATTTCTGAGACTTTTAGATAGATATTTTCCAAAAAAAAAAACATAAATGCAAGAAACTTTTTAACAGCGCTGAATAAAAATATCATACAACTGCTGCACCAACATGAAGAACATTATAACTCGCAAAAGTCACCAAGAGTCCACTCCCAGTTGTAACTGTCGAGACCCTGAGGCTTCCCACTTTACCAGGCTTGTATGAGAAACCTCGTCATATATCAAGCTGAAGTTACATCTACACTCCAAGACAAATCAAATGAAAAGAGGAGATGCATCGGGTTATATGAGAGGAAATTCAGGAGACGTTATACAAACCACTTATCGTATTTCCGGCACATCGATAACAGTAGTGCAACTAAGTAGACTAGCCACGTATAAATTTTGAAGAGCAGCTCCACACCACACACAACTAAGTGGAGAATAGTGGAGAAACCTAAGTCATATGTTAATCGGTCTAAGAAATGCAACTTATGCGTAGCAGAAAGATCTAATATTCTTCTTCGATCCAGCAATTCCAACACTATGCTTAATTCGAGATCTGAAATTTTTACCAGGTGTAGATAAATTGACGGGTTTCTTTTATCGAGATGGAGGCCACCACCCGCTTTGGATTCAGTTGCTGTCTTGCAGACTTAGACATATTTTCTGTTAGTTTGTTCGAGACCAGTTGTATTTAATGAGCTTCTGCAATAAATGAGGACGAGGATAGTAAATTTTTATTTCGTTTATCTTTTCGCGTTGCAGTTTTTGCACCAACGTACATCATGTTTTCCCAACGTTTTTTTCCTTATTTTATTACTATCCAGGGATCTTGCTTAAAAAAAAAAAAATATATATATATATATATAACGTATGAAAGGAGCCTGAAAGATTGCTTTATGATACATGGCGTATTTTATAATATCTGTTCAAGCGTCATAACAGCATTAAAATATTAGTAGCTCTTCACTTGTATATATAATTTCATATATATATATATGTGTGTGTATATATAAGCATCACTAAACGTGACTAAGGGTGTCAACATACATACATTGCTAAATGTATGCTAAATGTTTTTAATGCTCTAGGAAAAGTACATAAATGTCTAGTGCTTAGGATTCCTGGCTTTCACCCAGGCGGCCTGGGTTCGTTTCCCTACATGGGAACGCATATTATAAGCGCAGGGGTGGCTGTGTGGTAAGTAGCTTGCTTACCAACCACATGGTTCCGGGTTCAGTCCCACTGCGTGGCGTCTTGGGCAAGTGTCTTCTACTATAGCCTCGAGCCGACCAAAGCCTTGTGAGTGGATTTGGTAGACGGAAACTGAAAGAAGCCCGTCGTATATGTGTATATATATATATGTATGTGTGTGCGTGTGTTTGTGTGTCTGTGTTAGTCCCCCTAGCATTGGTTGACAACCGATGCTGGTGTGTTTATGTCCCCGTCACTTAGCGGTTCGGTAAAAGTGACCGATAGAATAAGTACTAGGCTTACAAAGAATAAGTCCCGGGGTCGATATGCTCGACTAAAGGCGGTGCTCCAGCATGACCGCAGTCAAATGACTGAAACAAGTAAAAGAGTAAAAGAGTAAAAGAGTATATATATATATATATATATATATATTATTTAAAATTATAATACAGGGTGTCAAGAGATACCACCACGCTGAAAAAATAGCAGTCAGATCCTGACTCTAAAACCACAATAATTATTACCTTTGATGGTTTTTATTCCCATGCTGACCACTTGATAGGATCAATATTTTAAATATCGATCTTATCCTTATTTATATATATATATATATATATATATATATATATATGCTGACAGTGGCTGTTATCGCTCGAAACACTGACTCAAGAATTCCTATGACAGAACGTCCATTTTCGGCTATTTCAGGTGCTTTCATTAGTAAGGACCGCTTGTTCGGCAGATTGTGAGCCAATATTCCCGTCAGCATATATGTATTTACCATAAAAGTGTATGGATGATTTAGCGGATCGCTGATATGCTTACAAAAGTTAATATAAGCAGGTAGGCGCAATGTGATACCATAATGGAACAATATAAAGGTCACTGAACGTGACTAAGGGTGTCAAGATACCTACATTGCTAGAAATAAGAGAAATATTATAGAAGTAATAGAAATATTATTTATGTACCTGTGTATAGATGCAGTTATATATGTACACACAGACATACACACACACTCACACACACATAAAGATGTTATAAAGCTGTTGAAACTTATTTTTGCTTAAGCTTAAATGATTTAACCTAAGCTATGGTTATTTTGTATGCGAATCTATGCGAATATAGTTTCATGCTAATGCAGGTGACTTTAGTGTGATATTTTTTTCCGTCTTCTATGATGTCTGAAACTTTCAAATACTGTATTTAATGTTAATTTTATTTCAGTAGCTTAAAAAGAAATAACTATGTTCATCTTAGTTTTTACTTACTTTATCTCATTAAAATTGTAAATCAATATGCAGCAACTTTCAGCGAAGATGAATTTTCAAAGATAGTTACTGAGCAGCGGTTAAAAATATGTTTAGTCGAATGTGCATAATTTTATCCGTAATTGAGTCTGCATTTTAATTCAGTAAAAATCATCAAAATTAATAATATAGATCACCGCTATCAAAAACACAGAAAAGACGAGAAATGTTTCCCTGTATATGTATCGAAAGAATATTTTAAACAAAAAAAAACAAAACAAAACAAAAAAAAACAAAGCAAAAGAATATCTACATTATACCTGAGTTTGCAGATAATGAAAACTAGAAGTCCTATACCTAATGGAGTGTTCGTTGGAAACAAAACTTTTCATTATGTAGATACACACCTGCATTCAAAGACACATATAAACGCAGCACGCGCGCACATACCCACCCACACCTATACAACCGAGTTTATTGAGCGAGGCACGTTTCGAAAAGACACCCGATGAGACACATCTGTACCGAGTGTTGCACCACAGCAGGTTCTCCAGAAACTCACCTGCAAGAGACCGATGCAAGATGGGTTGAAACGATCGATTTCGATTAATCTCATGAATTCAATTTTCTCTCTCCCATTTGTTATATGTATATATACACACACATAGATATATGTTTATTTACATGCGTATGTGTCTGTGTGTCGGCGTACATATAGAAACTCATCATAGGTTGTCTAATGTTTCTCTAAACACACGGTGGTTACTCCAGACTAGCAAGAATCTAACTCGACGGAGTGAAAGATAAATAATAAAATAAACCAATATAAAATGTTTCTTATCTCCATTACAATTCTGAGTAATCTTTCTTTATCAGTCTATAGTAAGTATGTATGTATGCATGTATGTATATATATATATATATATATATATATATATATATATATATATATATATATATATATATATATCAGATAAAACTTACTTGGAAATGGATGCGTGGCGTTCGATCATATAATAATATAAATAATATATAAATATATACATATATACATACATATATGTACATACCTACATATATATGTATATATACATGCATATATGGATACAGGACATAAAAAACGTAGACAAAATGAGAAACTGGAACGTAAAAGACAAAAACATAGAAAACGGACTTTTTTATGGACAACGAAAGAAAGAAACACACAGAAAAACGAGACAGGCAAGATAAAAAATATTGTCCCTACCTTCGAAACGCGGAGTAGATAAAACAGGGAACAACTGATGAAGGGAAAGCTTTTTTATGTTGCCTGTCTCGTTTTTATTTTGTTTGTTTCTTTTGTTTTTCGTTTTCTATGTTTTTGTTTTCTTATGTTCTCATTTCTCATTTTGTCTACGTTTTTTTGATGTCCTCTACACATACATGCATGTATATATATACATATATATGTAGGCATGTACATATATGTATGTATATATCAAATATCATATATATATATATATATATATATATATATATATATATATATATATATATATATATATATATATATATATATATATATATATATATATATGTATATATATATACATATATGCATATACATATATATATAAATTTCGCATGAAGATTCTTAAAGTCTCAAAAATTTCATTCTTCACATTCTGTAAATATTCTGACAGTGACATCGTTGACCTGAACAGTTTTCCTACTACTACCATTACTACACCGGATCTTGATGTTGTTGTTGTTGTGTATCGCCGCTGATTTTAGTTGCTGGTGACGATAATGGGAGTAGGGTCGTCGATGAAAAACAAACACGATGAAAATAATGACGTCAGTGATTCTAACGATGATAGTAATAATGTTTGTGATCTCCTTAGATATGTCTGCCGGGTCAATAGAGATGTTCTAAAGACGAATATATTTGTACGTGATAGAGAATCAAAAGCTTATTATGAATATAAAGTAACAAAAACAAACATAGAAAAACTGTCTTTTACTCAAGATGGAGATTCAAGTGAATTAAACAGACCTTGTCTGATCCTTGAAACTAACACGTATCACTCTGAGAACCACTGTCTGCTGCGTTTTCTTTTTTGTCTTTAAATAGATTGACAGACAGAATCTGTATATTTTTGTTACTCTAATTCATTATTTTCTGTCCAAGTATTATATTCTTTCCATTCTATTTTACCCTTCATGAGATTGTCATGATTATAATAGATTTATTTGTTTGTGGTCTGGTTCAAATTATCGTCTTTCTCTTTAAGAATGACATTGTCTTTCTAAGAATCAACCCGCCTGCTGTCTTATCCGCACCAAGTAAAACAATTTTTACAAAATTTGTTTTAAAACCCTCGGTTTCGTTTTCTTTGCGCAAAGTTAGAATTCCTGTGATTTTTGTTCATTTACTGTTCACTTCTTAATTTTTTTTCATTTCTTTATCATTTTTATCATGAATATTTATTTTTATTATGGCTACTACTACTACTACTACTACTACTACTACTACTACTACTACTACTACTACTACTGTTATTGTTATTGTTGTTGTTGCTTTATTTTTGGTATCAGTCGCCTCCGGCTTCTTTAATTCCTAATTCTCGGCAATATCGCCTTACGGTAAAAATACTCATACACATAAAACACAAGAGAATAAAAAGGAAAAGTCGAAGAAAAAACGAACATATGTGATTTCTTCTTAAATAAACAAGATAGTGTTTAGTATACAATGCATATTGCTACTACTATAGACATTGACTGCATCATTCGGTTTCATTTAGGTTTTCCTAGATGTTCTGTTGGAATGATATTCTTAACTCAACTCGAAAAGATAAAAATAAAGGATCAAAAGAGATGATTTACAGTAGGCATACTCAGTACATGTTTACATAAAGGCATTCAGTTCGGATGGAGGATTTTTTTTTAAATGCCTTGCTTTACAACCACAAAATTTTAGCTTCAGTCCTACTGCGCAATATCTTGGATAAGAATGTCTTACCATAATCACGTGTGTGTGTGCATGTATGTGCATGTGTGTATGTCTGTCTGTTTGTGTGTGTGTGGGTATGCGGGTACGTGTGTATCTGTTTGTGTGTGTGCATGTGTGTGTGCATGTGGGTGTGTGACTGTTTGCATGTGTGCGTATGTGTATATGTGTGTGTGTGTCTGTATCACGATGTTTATTTTATTTCATAATATTTAAATAAGGTTTAGTAAACAGAATTTTACTAATACGTTAAATAGGTTAAGTGGAATCAAAGTTGGAATTTGTCATATATGCACTACCATTAAAAATATACATTTAATGATACTTCATGTAATTTCTATTGCGTAATAAGTACGGCTGTATGATCGATTGTATCAAAAATGTGAGTTGAGATAATTTACATTTTACTTCTTTCAGGCATTGGACTGCAGCCAGGATAGGGCACCATCTGGAATTGCTATCATCAAACCAACTGAATGGGGCTGAACCAGAAACCAAGTGATTGAAAACCAACCTTGTTAACCACATAGCCATACCTGTGCCATAATGGTTTCCTGTCACGACAAGGCAATGACTACATATGAGAAGCAAGCTTATTCAGTCGAACACCAGCCACTTAGTGCTTTCTCGTTTCCATTGGTGTGAACTTACATTGTGCTATATACATCCAAGGAATGAAAACTTACGATGAAAAATTACCTAATTTTATGAATATAGCCGATATTTAACATACACGTTGTACAAAAGTCTTCTGAAATTCAATAGCGGCTGGCAATATACAAAATAAATAAAATAAAAAAAAAGTAATTGGTATATGTTATGAATCTCGGGACTAAATTATTTTGCTTTCGTTGTGGTTAGAATGAAATACTATTATTGCGTAATATCATGTGGTTCTTGAATCAAATGAATTACAATATATCTTATCTACTATTAAATCTTCATGATAATCTCTATGCCAGAGAAAACAGGATTGAAACAATATATTACTGCTTTAATAGGAAGAACTATACATTTATATATATATATATATATATATATATATATATATATATATATATATATATATATATATATATATATATATATATATACACACACACACGCACACACACGTATATAAATAAAAGCAAAAAACAACAACTAAGTTATTATATATACATTTATAGATTAAAGTCGTGAATGATAATATATGATACTAAAACGATTTTTTGTCTCATGTAACAGAGGAGATCTGTCTATTCCGTTTCATTGGATTCTCTATATTCAGAACTGATATTTACCATATAACAGACCACTCCAGCTATTATAATACTAAGTTATTCTTTATTTATGTGTAGTAGTATAGCTAGACAAAGCTGTCTTTGCTAGAATAATGAAAACGAAACAATGTGAAGGAATCGATTTGGTGTATTCGCTTTAGAACATGCGGTACATGCATTACTCAAACAGTTCACTTCGTGGGTTTTCCAGCATACATCAACGAAAGATCCCTAACAATTTTAATAATGTACTGATGTAAAAACCACACATAATGATAGCGCAGGATCAATATTGCACATACATCAATTCCAATACATACATACATACATACATACATACATACACACACACACATACATACATACATACATACATACATACAAAGATATATATATATATATATATATATGCATATATGTGTATGTACGTATGCAGGCGTGGCACCTTGGACAGGTTCTTTCCACTATAGCCTAGGGACGACCAAAGATTTGTGAGTGGATTAGGTAGAAGGAAACTGAAAGATGATCGCACTACATGCCTACACACATACACGTATATATCTATGACTGTGTGTCTTTGTGTCTGTTTTTCTCCCCATCACCACTTGATGACCGGTGTTGGTGTGTAAAAGGTGTCCAATAGAATAAATAATAGGCTTAACAAATAAGTCCTGAGATCGATTTGTTCAACTATAACCCTTTAAGGCGGTGTTCCAGCATGGCAGCAGTCAAATGACTGAAACAAGTAAAAGAATAAAAGAATAAAAGCATAATACATGTATGTATATATGAAGGCATGTATGTATGTATGTGTGTGTGTGTGTGTGTGTGCATCTGTGTCAGTGTGTGTATCTGAAGACAGCACAACTTTTTTCGTTAAGAAATACTTCTTTTTCGAATTTACGTTGTTTTCTTTTTTTCTCAAAGAAATACATAGGAATAATAGACACCGACATCAGTCAATAAGTTCCACCTTATGTCGGTCTTAGCTAACATACTTGAAGTAAGAGAATTTTAAAAGAAAAATACATAATAGCCAATGCAGAAATGGATAATCAAATAATATACATGAGAAAATATGTAAATGCTATTGATTAAAATGTATATATGCTAATAAATTTTTAAATATATTCCCCTGTTACTTCGTTTATCGAGTAAATACACACACATACATTTATACACCCCCCCTATATATATATATATATGTATATATATATATATATATATATATATATATATATATATATATATATATATATATATATATATATATATATATATATATATATATATATATATATATATATATATATATATATATATATATATATATATATATATACAGATATAGGGCAGGGAATTGCCAATTAGTAATAAAATTAATAATTAAAAAAATTGTAGTTTGGAATCAGTAGTTCTTTGACTGCTATTTCTAAATTTTCAGTATGCTGGTGAAGCAACTCATGCTAATCCCTGTATACTTATGATTATAAATGTTTTTACCGATAAAGGTTTTTTTCATACTGAACTACTTGGCAAAATTGTTAATTATTAATCTTATTACTAATTGGCAAGTCCCTGCCCTATATCTGTATATTTATATTGATGTCTCTCATTGGATCGTTAAACTGTAACCCTTTTATACGGGACTTTTTATGCGGGACTATTTGTGGCGCACATGGAATAGATTCTTGGGGTGAAGTGTTTGAACTTACTGGCCGATAAATTTTGTAAGTGCCTTCCTCATGTATTTTTGATGTCGCAGGGTCAAATTCCCATGAGTACATAGACACTTTCAAATTTATAGAATATTGTGCTGATGATCGGAATAGAGTAATTTTATACTCTTAACCGTGAAACGTCGTACACGATTAACTAAAGGCAGGTTTGTTTTTGCTTTCTCTTCTGTTTTTGTTCTCTGTGTGCCATAAATATCGCCATCCGTTAGAGAAAAAAATTGTAGTTTGGAATCAGTAGTTCTTTGACTGCTATTTCTAAATTCTCAGTATGTTGGTGAAGCAACTCATGCTAATCCCTGTATATTTATGATTATATATATATATATATATATATATAATCTTAGACTGACCATATCAAATTGCAAGACTGGCTGAAAAATATGTAACCTATATACAATGCTAATATGTCAAGTGGTGCTGTTCTGGCTAAAAACACTAATATTTAAGACTATTCCTCTTCTAAATTTGGCAATACAATGCTCCTACTTCAAGTAAGTGAATCCTACACCACCCCGTTACCTACATCCAACCCTTTGTAAACTGTTTTCCTCTGTTCTCTATATTAATTGAATATTTTCATCTTCTCCTCTCACCTTCTCCATACAATAGACATTCCTCCAATGTCCTGCTTGTTATAACGACAAATTGCTCTGACAAAAGTAGCATAAATTTTCTGAGGTCGTTCAGTTTACTTTAATTGAGCAATAGAAGAACTGAGTAAATCTATCGGTAATGTACGTATAAGATTACTGAAAACAGCTGTGTGCCAAATTTGCTCCAATAAAGGAAAAAAAGTAATGACCATTATTTCTAATTTGTATATACATACATATATATATATCAAGAAAAAATTTACATAGTTCAGTTTTTTATGTTCACTGACCGCAAACATTTTTGCCAGTATAGATATACAGTAAAGGCTTTCAATAGCGTCGTATCCTATATTATCGACTGCTATTTCCAGTAAATATTGGTGCATTGTTGTACTATTATCCTATATATATATATATATATATATATATATATATATATATATATATATATATATATATATATATATATATACATATATATATATATATATACATATATATATATATATATATATATATATATATATATATATATATATACATACATATATATATTAAGTCGATTACATCGATCCCAGTGCGTAAGTGGTACATAATTTATCGACCCCGAAAGGATGAAAGGCAAAGTCTACCTCGGCGGAATTTGAACTCAGAACGTAACGGCAGATGAAATACCGATAAAGATTTCGGCCGGCATGCTAACGTTTCTGCCAGCTCACCGCCTTTTCTGATCACCGCCACTATTCTGATAACCTAATATGCCGTAAAGGGGAAAAAAAGTACTCTGCAGTATATTAGGAGGCGAGATTAGTTGATAGCACCTGAAATCAAACGAGGAAAAAAAGAACTCCGAGATGGTGGGGAAGGAATTTTCGAGTTGCAAGTTGACAGGGAACCTGGGGCCCACCAAAATTGTTCCCAATCGGGTCCCGCACCTCCTAAGGTCGACTCTGTATATGAGCAGTATAAGTTAGTTGAAATTTGTTTGTCACTTATTTCAACTGCTAAAGGGCAAATACAGCGCAGTTACCGTGGAGAATATATCTCCCGTATGGTAAGGTGTGAAAACACCCGGTTCCTTCAGTGTCGCCTTCTGTTAGGAATTCCAGATATCAATGTTTCAAGCTTCTTGGCTCTTGTCGATAAGATGTTTTCACACCTTTTCAACGTGTTGACTGAAACATACATAAAGATATGGCGTTAATAGTTCGTTCAGAGCTGCTTTGATAGGTATATGTCATCGACAAGAGCTGCGAAACTTGAAATATCGATGTCTGGGATTCCTAATAGATGGCGACAATGAACGAATCGGGTGTTTTCATACCTTTTTACCACAGGAAAGGTGTATTTTGCACGGAAACTGCAATGCATTTCCGTTTTAGCAGATGAAATAAGGCGCAGACATATTTCTACTTACCTAAATTCTGCCCATGTTTAAACACTGTTGTCGTTGGTTTAATTTATAAACCAATGGAATATTTACCGTTTATTTTGAGAATAGGAAAGTTAAATTTTAGAGTTAGGCCAGTGATTTGCCCTTTGTACTTAGGTGTTTTACATGATATATCAGCTGTAGGAGAATGGTATATAAGAGTTCACAAAAGAATAATTATGTAGTAATGTTTAGTTAGTTGGCTGGTTGGCATTATTTATGGTTGTTCACCTGCTTATTTTTGTACGGTGATGGTTCTCATTTAATCATATGACATATCATATTAGTGCGGAACATTTGTTAGTTAAATGCTTTAATGTTCACAAGAGTATGGAACTATTAGAAATTGCTGTTCAGCATGTTTGTTTCTAGCGGAACATTGCCCTGGAAAATTCTTTGTTGCTATTTATAAATTTTAACGTATGTGTGTAGGGAGGTGAATTTTGTCGGCTGCTTTTCATAAATATTTCAAATATACGGTTACAAAGACGAGTATATTTTTGAAGCATGTTCTTTGTACCTTTTAACATATGTAAAAATGCGCAAAAAGATTCTAAGCCATGTTATTCATAAAAGCATGTCTGTGTATTTTGTAGATGTGTTGTCGTATTTCAGAAAATTTTATAGGAACGTTTCGAAAATTTGGGAACTCGTATATAATCTCTCCATGACTCATTTAGTGCTGAGTTGTGATATCCTATTTCATGTGTATTATTAAGGAGGAAGATCTAGGAGGAGTTTGCTGAGATGTTTCCATATTTAGCCGTTAGAAAAACATTTGGTTTGAGTTTTAAAGGTTTTTGAGTTTATATGAGGGGACCAAATTTTCGGTTTCGGTCCAGGATTTTCTTCGTGAAAAAAAGGAGTGTAGTAGGCTTCATTGGTACAGATTTTGGAAGAGTTTATTCTTACAGTTGTATGGCTGTGCGTGTGACAATGATTTCCAGTTAAGGATGTATGAAGTATGTGTTGAATAGAGAGATCATTTTTCCTATTTGTGTTGCGGAAAGTGTGTGTTTACGTGTGGGTGTGAATATGTGTGTGTATATGTGTGAGTGTTTGTGCGCTTGTGTGTATGTGTGTGTGTGCCTGAGTGTGTGCGTGTGTGTGTATGTTGGTTGTATCACATATTGAACAGGTTTGCTGCTGACGCTATATATAGATATAGTAGTTGGGGTATTATTTGTGTTTACGGTTGCGCTATAGCCAATATTGCTTGAGAGACAGTCTCCTTGTTGAGGGCAAAGAGAAGGGGCACTACAGTTGTAGTTCATGTTATTACGTATGTGATTTTAGCCTTTTTATGAGATACAATCCGACGAAACATCGAAGTAACTGTCACTATTATACTTTAACAAGAAAAATATATGTACATATGTATGTTTATATCTGCTCATATACATGCTTATAAATGAATGTTTATCTATCTATCTATCTATCTATCTATCTATCTATCTATCTATCTATCTATCTATCTATCTATCTATCTATCTACCTATCTATCGCTATATACATCTCAAAATATATGCATATATTTATATGAGGTATATATATATATATATATATATATATATATATATATATACATACATAACGAATACACATTGTGTAGAAGACATAAGCAACGAATGAAAAGTACGTAAATATACTAGAGAAAAGTAGACGACAAAATACCATAAGTAGATAACTCCTCATCAGTTGTCGGACTGGTTATTACTCGTATTTCGTAGTTTTAAGGGCAAGAGAAGAAAACTTCACAACACAGCATCCACAAATTTAAAAAATATAAAATTCATGGAGATTTAGGTCTTCGAACGAACAAACAACGACAGTCCTGTAGGCAATGTGCCTTTTGTATTTATTTGACCACAAGAATTTACATTTATATATATATATATATATATATATATATATATATAACGTGAGAGAGTTAGGGGTTGGGGGCTCAACCCACTAAGGGATAGTATCTATCCAGTATACTGCTGGGAGGGTACCCAATTATTGCTACACTAGTGCTATACTAGGTGCAATCAATGGGAGCGGGTAAAAGTGGAGGTTTTACCCAAAATTTGTATAACAATTAGAAAATGGAGGATAATATGCTGAACCCAACTACTTGCAGACGGTGTATCCCGTTGAATTCATTAATTTAATTCATAGCAAAAGTGACAAAAAAAAGAAAGAAAAAGAAAGAAAGAACCAAAGCACAGGTGTCTATGGCAGAATATGTTATTTTGCCAACCTGGTTTACATATAGAAGTACAAAGTACATAAGGAGCTAGGGGATGAACAGAAGTTTAATCTTACAGCTGTTTCGGCCTAGTTTTAGCAAGCCCCATTCTATCCGAATATTCCTTTCCGGAGTGATTATCGGATGACATTTTGAAATGGTGTTACATGCCCGAACTGCTAGGCCTCTTCAGAGATTCACAAAGGGTTTCATACAAATGTAGAGCAAGAGGTAAAAACAGAGGTGTGGTAGAGACCAGAAGAAAAACAACAGCAAAAATAAGATAGAAATAAAAATAAAAAATAGAATTAAAATCAAAATCAAAATAAAAATAAGAGTACAGCAGGAAAAAAAAATAATGAAGAATACGAAAAATGAAGGTATAGCATGTGGGACATGCAAACATATAAAAAAGATATATGTCAAAAAAACCCTTAAAAATACAAGGCACACAAAGAGCCTGCAAACATTATAAATAGGTAGCTATAGACACTTCAATGCACATATATATGTGTGGGTTCGTGTGCACAGCCTTACTCGGATGACCCATTACTCCCATGTGTGCATATACAAGTTGTTATAAGCAAACATTCCACCACATACGTTGTTTGTGGCATCAGCGCTATTAGCCGTATCTAGAAAGCTGTAAGTGTTTTTTAGAAAGGAAGTTTTGTTGAGTGTGTGTGTGTCATTTCGATATATATTGGAAGGTTCTATGTAGAAGTTCATTTTATACAAGTTATTAATGTTCTAGTAGCAAGGGGGCGCCAGTTTTCATCTAGGTTTTATGTAGTGTTTTTGGTACGGAAAGACTTTCAAACTTCGTATACTTATCTATTTTGTGTTATAGAACAGAAAAATATTTTTGTATTCGAATTTATTTCATGTAAAAAATTGTCTTATTTCGATAATTTCTACTAATCACTGACGTCTATTCAGTTGAAAACAGCGCTGTAACGGTGTATATCGTATTAATCCCCTAACCCTAACCCTAACCCTAACTAGACTGTTAACCGTAACCGTAACCCTAACCCTAACCCTAACCCTAACCCTAAAACTAACCCTAACTCTAGAATCCGAACTCTAAAATTGTTACACACATAGATACGCATAGCGTAATTTATTATATAAACAATATATGCGTATAAATTATGATTAAACCGGATGAAATATGTCACAGGGAATAACATTTTTATGACCGCCCAGCAGTAACTCTATTGAGCTGAATAGACGTCAGTGATTGGTTGAAATTACAGAAATACGACAACTTTAACATGAAATAACTTGCGAAATCCTTTTTTTTTTGTTAAGAAGACTAAGAGTAAAAGATGTTTTATATGACACATTCTACCAGTGTCCCAAGCTTCAAAGTGTTTCGTTAGTGTTTCGTAAAGAAAATACTGGCGCCCCCGTTTTAAAATAGATCCAGTAGCAATAACAGTGATGGTGAGGATGATGGTGGCAACAACAACAACAATAACAACAACCACAACAACAACAATAATATTCCAAACTCTCAAACTTAGCGGTGCAAGATATCCTGTTGCTTCTTCCAACGGCTCTACCATTCTGCTGCTAACGGGGGAGGGTTAATTACTACCGTTAACTTCCCTCCTTCCAATTGGGCAACTATTGTTTTAAACTGCCTACGCTTAGCTACGGTTGGATAGCCACTGGCCGGTCAAGATGCTAGCTTGCCTGCGCACATGTCCCCCCCCCCCCCCCACACGCGTGCTATGTATATCTCCCCGTACTCACGCTCATGCGTGCGTGTATGTATATACACATGTATGCGCGCAGCCACACATCTCTTAATTCTACTATATACTATATGTGTGGCTGCGCGCATACATGTGTATATACATACACGCACGCATGAGCGTGAGTACGGGGAGATATACATATATATGTGTATGTATGTATGTATATATATATATTACGACGTCGAGGGTTCCAGTTGATCCTATCAACGAAACAGCCTGCTCGTGAAATTAACGTGCAAGTGGCTGAGCACTCCACAGACACGTGTACCCTTAACGTAGTTCTCGGGGATATTCAGCGTGACACAGTGTGACAAGGCTGACCTTGATGTATTACAGGTATAACAGAAGCAGAAAGATAGAGTGAGAGAAAGTTGTGGTGAAAGAGTACAGCAGGGTTCGCAAACCATCCCCTGCTGGAGCCTCGTGGAGCTTTGAGTGTTTTCGCTCAATAAACACTCACAACGCCCGGTCTGGGAATCGAAACCGCGGACCTATGACCGCGAGTCCGCTGCCCTAACCACTGGGCCATTGCGCCTCCACACACACACACACACACACACACACACACACACACACACACATATATATATATATATATATATATATATATATATATATAAACTTTTATACTCCTACGCTTTGTCTAACGTAATAGAACCACCTGGTATACATATATTATATTATGTAATTTGTATATATATATATTATAAATCATATATCACTGAGAGAGGGAGTGGGGAGACAGGTTTATAAACATGTGCACCTGTCTGTGTATTTTAAAACATTGAATGTAAAACATTGATAACCCTCCCCTCCCGATTAATACATCAAAAGTGACCTTACTAATTTATGAGAAATAAATTTAATTGTTAAAATGCTTAAAATTGTCATCTGTTCCCTGGATATCACTACTCCTTAATATTGGTTACAAATTCTGGCACAAGAGAAGGGATCAACTGGTACATGGTTTATTCACACTAAACAAATTAAAGGCAAAGCCGACATTGGTGGCAGGGACAGAAGAAATGACGCTAAGCGTTTTTCCCAGTGAGCTAACGATTTTGCCCGCTCCCCGAATTCTCTACACATTAATTTTAACATCTGATCGGTTTATTGCTTGCCTATGGTTTGAATATGATTTGGATTCTACTTTTAACGTACATTGCTAAACATTAATACAATTGTTATACATGCTACATGAGAAAGGCGGAGTAATCAGTTTAACTATATATCCTTAATTACGGTGTCGCCTTATATGAATAGCAGACAACTATACAAAAATGTTTGTGGAACAACACCTCCGTTTGTAGATATATAACTATATACTTATGTATATATGTGTGTATATACATACATGCATACATGCATACACACATACACACAAACACACATATATACCTACATACACATTTGAATACATATACTTATGTACACATGCACAAGCGAACACAAAATACTCCCATGCACACACACTGACATTTATCTGCGTGTGAGCTTATATATATATATATATATTATACATACTAGCAGATCTACCCCTCTACGATGGAGGCATAAAATGAGGGAGGGAAGTCATAACAGCAGTATGTACTGAGAAATGTGTAAATGGACTTGATAGAATACTGGGTGATGTCTTTGAGAAATCATAGTATTGTTGGTGATACAGCATTCTATTGCAGCTATATGACATATGTTCGCGGTGTGCTTGAAAATCCAGAGTTACTCGTTTATCAATTCAAACATTCAAACAATATCCACGAAATAATCATATTATCTGATTTTTTAATGCTAAAAATCTTCCTGACGACCGTCTTTTTAATCCCGAAAAAATATCGTAACCACTGGTCCAGCTGTGTGGTCATGAAGACGGAACAGACAAAGAGACGGACAACCAGACGGACAAACAGACAGCCCTAACGCCGGAGATATATGGCCTACAACTTAGGATATTGCACTCACGATCGCACAATAGTTGTTACAATTCTCAAATCAGCGTACGTTCTGTTCTTGAGCAAAACACTTAATTTCACGTCCTCCCAGTCGACTTAACTTTAAATGGGCATTCCTGCTTCAGACTGGAGTTCAAGAACAATATTAGCCTGGTAGCCTAGCCAAGTTGTTGGCATCAATCGACAATTATAACAACGCCAGGAAGTGCATTGTGACAACCGGTCGATACAATGGTATATATATATATATATATATATATATATATATATATATATATATATATATATATATATATATATATATATATATATATATATATATATATATATATATATATATATATATATATATATATATATATATATATACGTAAATATGTATGTAGGAAGATAAACATTAATTGGGAGAAAAAGAGGAGAGACAGTGATAGAATGTGAGTGAGAAAAATAAATTCGTCATTTCGATAATATACTTTATAAACTGATAAACTATGTTGTGTAAATCATTTTTCGTCATATAACCATTGTTTCAAAAACGAATAACTTGCTGTGTAATTACAGCAATCGTTTAAATTAATTAACATGAATAGTATAGGCTTAATTATCATGTATAATATATTCATGTCTTTCGTAATTTTTCTTAAATAATGAATCATCATTACAGTTGTATTGGTAATTATATGCTCGAAAGAAATTAAACAATTAGAAACGATAGCTAATTTGAATCAATAGAGAAAGACTTTTCTTTCGATATCTTTTATAATTTTAGTTTGAAAATGAAAAGTGAACTGAAGCACGTAATTTTTCATACAAAGGAAAAATAAAATGTCCACCGCAAACTAGCATTTATATAGCATTACAAGCCAATGTGATATACACTATATTATTATTCAGTTGCTAGAAATAACCACAAAATGTTCATCCTATCTTTCGAAAGGAATCTTTAGAAAAGCACACGTGAGAATTTATTTTCCAAAATATTCCGTGACTTATGAAAGCGAATTTAGTCAAGGTTCAAACACATTTCGTTACTGTTATTCTGGGCTTTAATATGACCTGACAGTGCACAAAACGAACAGCAACCACAGCGGCGGGAACGAGCACAACAAAAAATTTGGTGATTTCAATTTAGGCACAATGCCAGCAGCTTCAGGAGAGGATTAAATCGATTAAATCGATCCCACTCTTCAACTGGTACTCTTTTAATCAACCACGAAAGGACGAAAAACTCAGAATCTAAAGATGGACGAAACACCGCAAAACATCTCTACACTTTACTATTTTCAAATCGTGGCACAAAGCCAGCAAGCTGGGGTTGAGGTAAGACGATTACATCAACCCCAGTGATCAACTGGCCCGTTTTTTATCTTTGAATTCATAATTTGAAATGCCAGTAAGCATTTTGCCATGCGTGCTAACGATTCTGTCAGTTAGCCGCCTTAAAAATAACACCAGCAATAATAGTAATAAAAAGCCTAGACTTCATTCATTGTTTAACGTTTAATGGACTAGATTTCTTCTCTCTCGATACAAGAACATGTCCGTAATGTGTCATCCAAATGTAATGTCACTATATATCCCCGAGCGGACATTATTATTATCCATCTCATGATTGGTTATATTCTTCTATATCACCTAATGATAGTCATTTTATTTCATTTGTTCTTAACCCAGATGATAGCCCCACCTAAACTGAAGACTTTGTGACTATAAATATCAAGGGTTGCTATTTATGAAGGAGACAGTAGCTGTTTAGAGGTGTCATGGCTTTCTTAGAAATGAAAGAAAGTAAATAAAAACTAATTTGTTGGGAGTAACAAATACGAATATAATATTCTTTTCTATTGTAGGCATAAGACCCAAATTTTTTGACGAGGGGATCAGTCGGTTATATCGACCCCAGTAAGCAAATGGTACTTAATTTATCGACCCCGAAATAGACGAAAGGGAAGTCGACCTCGGTGGAGTTTGAACTCAGAACATAAAGACAAACGAAATAACGCTAAGCATTTCGCCCGGCGTACTAACGTTTCTGCCAGCTCGCTGCCTTTATATGAATGTAAATTCTGCTATCAATGAGCAGTTAATGTACATGATGACATAATGAAGGTCCGTAATATCCTTTTAGTACTCAAAATCTTTACTAATTTTCATAAAAGTTTAATACAAAACTAATACGCGTAAAAGGAAGCACATTTGCAATAGCGAACGCCAGATAATACGTACCGCATACCACCGGAGACATAACTAATGACAGCTAGGTTGCTTGAAACGCTTTTCTCAATACACAGACAACTCCGGGTGATGATTGTTGCTGCTTTAACAATAGTTGCCTCTAATGAATATTTTTTTTCCACGGCAAATTAGAGTGTAGATAGTCATTTAAAGTTAAATTTGTCAGAAACATATTTGTAATGATATATTAGTTTATTTGCCAATTTTACTTTCATGTACCTGCTGCTGCTGTTGCCGCTGGTGATGGTGGTGGTAAAACTACTACTACTACTACTACTACTACTACTACTACTACTACTACTACTACTACTACTACTACTACTACCACTGCTGCTGCTGCTGCTGCTACTAATTTACACACTGAATTTAAGTTATGTATATATATATATATATATATATATATATAGAGAGAGAGAGAGAGTGGGGATAGATAGATCACGTATAAACATGTATATATATATATATATATATATATATATATATATATATATATATATATATATATATATATATATATATATATATTTATGTATATTTTGATATATATAAACTAATGCATTTATATCTGTATGTGTTTCTCTATGATAACTTAGCTACCGTCTCTAAATATGTTAATTAATTACGTTGTCTTTATAAGTCTGTTGGTGATTTATGTTACCTAGTGATGCTGCCACTATGTTATGCAGGGATGATGTCATTATCGATCTATTAAATTCTATGAGTCAATATATGTTCAACGCTTTACTCAACTTTCATGTTCACCTTAATGTTACCAAGCTCTTATGAATTCTCAATGCCCGTGTTTACCTCTTAGGTATTCCTAGCATGCAATATTTCCGATTCCCTCGCGCTTTCTAGTTACTTAAACCTAACAATACCAAAGATGAGAGCTCTAGGCCGGTAACCCATTACGTTTTGTGTCACGTTAGGGTCTGCTTGGAAATATTTATGGACTCGAAGTTATAAACCCTATCCTGTGTGCCTCTGTATGTTACCTAACACTGAAGTTATCATATGCAATCAACGATTACACACTGTCTCAACGCCCCATAAAGTTATGCATCGAGAATTTTCACTGTCTGTTATGTTTCGGTCTTAATGATAAGTAACAACTATGAAAACACTGCTATGGAGTAACTGGCGACGTGTGTGGTTCTTCACTACACACTACGTCCACATAGGCATTTAACTGTACTGTGAAATAGTAAAGGCGATGATCATATTGAAGAGATATTGTCTTACTGAAGAGAGTTTTTCCACGTTACATCACTATTGTTGAATGACCGACATGCCAGTTTCTTAACCAGTACACATTCAATTCAACTGTCTAGAACTTTCGACACATAATATGTACATCTACATATAACACCCTATGCACACACACATATGCACACACGGGCGAACGAGCGTACACACATACACATTCGCGTGTGCGCACACGCACACTTAAACACACACACACTTGCATACTCACACACTTGCACACATACACACACACACACACACACAGGTGCAGGCGTAGATGTGTGGAATGAAGCTTGCTTCTCAACCACATGGTTCCGGGTTCAGTCCCACTTCGTAGCACCTTGGACAAGTGTTTTCTGACCAAAGCTTTGTGGGTGGATTTGATACACAGAAATTGTAAAGAACCCTGTCGGATATATAAATATGTGTGTGTGTAAGTGTGTGTCGAATATATATGTTTGTGTGTAAGTGTGTGTCGTATATATATGTCGTATATATATATATATATATAAGTGTGTGTCGTATATATGTGTGTGGGTATGTTTGTGTGTCTGTGTTTGTTCCTCTCATCATCGCCTGACAACCGATATTGGTGTGTTTACGTCTCCGTACTCTAGCGGTTCGGCAATAACACGCCGAAAGAGTAAATACTAGGCTTACAAAGAATAAGTCCTGGGGTGAAACTGATCGACTACACGTGATGCGGAAGCATGGCCGAAGTCAAATGACTGAAACAAGTAAAAGTATAAAAGAATAATGAACATGTATATACATTTACATAAAAAAACCTACATATGAACATATGAACTAAAATTTATATTATGAGAAAATTAAATAATAATGAATTAAACTGATTAGAACTACCAGTGACGTCATGTATATTTTACAAACATACACCCATATATATATATATATATATATATATATATATATATATATATATATATATATATATATATATATATATATATATATATATATATAACTATTACAGCGTGGAAGGTGTTTATAAGCCATTCAAAAACACACAAAAACCGTTAGATTCACTTCAACACTTAAATTTCATTTGCCGAAATATTTTCGTCGCTTTGAGACTACGACCTGTTCACTGACAAAATTCCGTACAGGTCGCTGTCTGAAAGCGACGAAAACATTTTGGCAAATGAAATTTAGATGTTGAAGTGAATCTAACGGTTTTTGTGTGTTTTTAAATGGCCCCCTGAAACACCACATCCGAACGTGTAATATTGGGACACACTTTTCAATACTCTTCCAAAAATCCGCACCATGAATCACAACAACAGGACACTCCACAAGAAACTGGGAACAACTACATAACAGCTACCGTCCCAATCACCTCAATCATTTTTTAGACCCAATCCGCAAACACAGAGAATCGAGATAGCACCAGACAGACACGAGGAACCAAAAATGATAAAAATCATCAATCTAACTAACAAAGAACTATCAGGAAATCAAATAAAAATACTCTTCAAAGGCCTCAACTTTACACCAACCCCTCTGCTACGAATTGAAAGAAAACGTTGCGAATTCTGTAAAAAATTACGACTCGCCGAGGAACTATGCGACAAATACAACGAGGACGAATCGTTAGTCCGAAATATAAGTAACTACACCCCTTCAAAAGGTACGAACAACATTTTTGACCATTTCTGTGAATGCATCACGAATTACCCATATCAACATATACACACACAAAAACTGAAGCCAAACTTCAGCAAAAAAAGAACGGGCTGAGCTGAACAAATTAAAAGATCATAAAACAATAGCAATCCAAAAGCTGATAAAGGGGGTGCAGTTGCTTTAATGGACACTTTATACTATATAACTCTAGTACTATCCATATTGGAAAACAGAACATATTATGAAAAGGTCCAACAGAAAATAATGAGAAACCTAAAAACTATGTTAAACCTATACAAAGAAGGGCTCACCGACAAGGAATACGATTATATGATTACTTCAAAAGTAAATCCAGTCAATTCTACGGTATTCCCAAGATACACAAAAGTGAGAAAATAAGTAATGCATGCAGGATGGGATGCCTGAACTCGCTAGCCGATGAATTCGTAAGTGCCTTTCTTATCGTTGATTTTTGGTGTCGCATGGCCAAGGATTACCGTGAATTTTTTTAGAGACACTTTCAAATTTATCAGAATATTTGGGCTGAAGATTGGAATAGTGAAGTTTTCGTTCGCTTAACCATGAAACGATTCGTACCCAATTAACTAAAGGCTTGTTTTGTTTGTGCTTTTCCCTCCGGTTTTTTGTTCTATGTGTGCCATAAATATCGCCATCCGTTTTAGAGAAAAATTTGTAGTTTAGAATCAGTAGTTCTTTGACTGCTGTTTCTGAATTTTCAGTATGTTGGAGAAGCAACTCAATTGCTAATCCCTTATATTTATGATGATAAATGGTCTTACCGATAAAGGTTTATTTCATACTGAACTACTTGGCAAAATTGTTAATTGTTAATTCTATTATTAATTGACGATTCCCTGCCCTCATTTCTTGTATATTTTATATTTGATATCTCTAAGTTAGATAGTTAAACCGTAATCCCTCCACACGGGACTTTTTTTCATACGGGACTATTTGTGGCGCACATGGAATGGATTTCTTTGGGGTGGGATGCCTGAACTCGCTAGCCGATGAATTCGTAAGTGCCTTTCTTATCGTTGATTTTTGGTGTCGCATGGCCAAGGATTACCGTGAATTTTTTTAGAGACACTTTCAAATTTATCAGAATATTTGGGCTGAAGATTGGAATAGTGAAGTTTTCGTTCGCTTAACCATGAAACGATTCGTACCCAGTTAACTAAAGGCTTGTTTTGTTTGTGCTTTTCCCTCCGGTTTTTGTTCTATGTGTGCCATAAATATCGCCATCCGTTTTAGAGAAAAATTTGTAGTTTAGAATCAGTAGTTCTTTGACTGCTGTTTCTGAATTTTCAGTATGTTGGAGAAGCAACTCAATTGCTAATCCCTTATATTTATGATGATAAATGGTCTTACCGATAAAGGTTTATTTCATACTGAACTACTTGGCAAAATTGTTAATTGTTAATTCTATTATTAATTGACGATTCCCTGCCCTCATTTCTTGTATATATATATATATATATATATATATATATATATATATATATATATAAAGAGAGAGGGAGAGAGAGAGAGACAGACTGAGGGGTACAGTACACAGACACTCAGACACATATGCACAATCACACAAGAATATGCATGAATCTTGAGAAATGTAACATAGCTGTGGTAAGAAAGAACCATGTGATTCAGTCCCATGGTGCAGCACCTGGGACAATTGTTGCTTACCATAACTCCGGACCGACCGACGGTATTTTCTGAAAATCCGCCGTGTGTGTGTTTGTGTGTGCGTGTTTGTCTGTGTATGTGTTTGTGTGAATGTGTGCATTTGTGCGAGTGTGTGTATGTGTGTGTGTGTGGGGGTGGGGGGGTGGGGGGGGGGGGGTGAAAGCGTGTTTGATACCATTTGGCAATCGTACGAGATCGTTTACAAGCAGCCAACGTGCAGTTTTCGAAATTGAACTGGCTGAAATAATTACGAAAGAAATAAAAAGAAGTCAGTTTCACGGCAAAAGCAATCTGATCAACTCAACCGTTTAAGGTAAGGAGTCTGCATAGTCGGTATGCAATGACAAAATACAAATATTTCATGACAAAATATTGCTTTTATTTTCTCACAAGTTGTTATGATCACATATATATATATTTTATGCTGAGATCATCTATAATTAGATAAGTGATCTAAATATTTGGTGTTAAATATCTATAATTAATATTTATGATATCGAAATCAAACCTGACATTTTCACAGTCATTTAAGTGTGAAGAGATTATTCCAGGATTTTTTAAAAAAAAATTCTTTTTATGCTGTTTTTCCGTTTATATATTCGTGTATATGTTTGTGTAAGGTACATATAAGAGTTGAAATATATAACATAGACATACTTATATAGAAATGTATGTATTTACATATAATATATATAATATATAGTGTTATATATATATATATATATATATATATATATATATATATATATATATATATATATATATATATGTATGTATGTATGTATGTATGAGTCGTAATTGAATTGAAAAATCGTTTGATCTTCTGAGACATTGTGCCGAAAGTAAATTACATTGTGGAAGAATTAAGAATTATGACGGACATATAAAACACATTTTAACACGCATATTCTCTCGTCTGTTTTTTATTGAGTGGAATTAAGTCGGATACCAGTATTTGAAAGTGTCCAATATAGAATACTATAATAAAAGAAATAAAGATAGCAATGTGTATGTGCGCTTTAAATGTGTATCATAAATAAAACACAATATAATTATAGGTGTAGATATTTGTATTTCTGTGTAACGTAATATTTGCTTAGTATATATGTGTGTAAGTACAACTATACGGTCAGTTTTCTAGTTCGTTAGGTTTCCTTTTAGCATTATTATTTTCAACCGAATTTTCCGTTTGTTACACGTCGTTGATATTTTGTGCTTAAGAATTACTCGTTAGGTTTTTCACTGTATAGAGCTGTTTGAAATATGCTTCACTGCATATTGTTTTAACTTTTACCGCCTTCTACATTGAAGTTTTACATTGCATTACTATTTCTTTATATATGCTGGTGACGTAATGATATATATATATATATATATATATATATATATATATATATATATATATATATATATATATATATATATATATATATATGTATATATACATATATATATATATATATATATATATATATATATATATATATATATATATATATATATATATATATATATATATATGTATACCCGCATATACACACATACATTATATACATGTATATATATAAGTATATATATATATATGTATATATATATATATGTATATATATATATATACATATATATGTACGTATATATGTATATATATTCTTTTGATGTATATCTCAATGAAATTGCTTGTTTATACAAGAATAGATTTTCTTTCGTTTGAACTTTCTCTACTGTTACCAACACATCAGTATTTTTCCCTTTCGTTAATACATTTATTTGTTATTTCTCTATTTGCTTTCTCACGTTTGACTGTTTACGTTAGTTAAGTTATTCTATGTCGTGATTTTTCTAATATTTTTATTCTTTTTTATTTGCTTTATGGTTTGGAGGGAATAATTCGTTGTGTGGTCGTATAATTCACTTATATTTCCATCATGGCTTTATATCTTTCTCGTTTCTTGATTCCCACTTGGGGATGTTGCTTTCTTCTTTAAAAAAAATCTCATTTTATATTCCTGTGTATTCAGATAATAGTGAAACAGTGGCATAATATGCGATATTTATATGTGATAAATCTAGTCAGATGCTTGTTTTTTTTAGGAATAGTTAGACATTATACTGGTTGTTGTTGCTGTTCTTGTTATGTTATCGTTTTTGCTTAGCTTTAGGTGTTTTCATCTGCATTCTTTAGTCTCATTTGATATCTATTCATACAACACAATACACGCTCTCATACACACATACAGCACACAGATATACTGACACATTAACATGCGTGTTTTTTATATCCTTTTCACTTGTTTCAGTCATTCAACTGCGGTCATGCTGGTGATGACCTGAAGGATTTGTTCGAATAAATCGCCCCAGTACTTTCTTCACTTTAAAGTCGCACAGTTATTGTATCGGATACTTTTGCTCTACAACCAGGTTACGTCGATGTAAACAAACAAACATCGATTGTCATGCGGTGGTGGGGTAAACAGAAATAGAAAGGTACACCTCTCACAAACACACATTTATATGCTACGGTCTTCCACACAGTTTCCGTCAACCAAATTCACTCAAAAGGCATTGGTCAACCAGCGGTTGAAGACACTTGCTCAAGTTGACACGTACTGGTACTGAACCCGAAATCACATAGTTACAGAAGCCTCTTAACCATAAACTATTTAAAGGACGTGGCGGTCTTCGCTGTTCAGCCAATACTAAAGATGCATATGGAGTAATTCGTAAGATGAATGTGGCAGCTGACAGATGCTAAGGGGTATTTGATATCAATCTGGGAGCCTTCGCTCGCTTGGTGTTCGACAACTAGTAGCCTCTCAGCCCTTCAGAGGCGTGTACTTTGTTTCTTTTCTAGATTGTAAATATGTCTCTCGTGTTATATTTCGATTCCAGCCCTGTCATATCTCTACTCCAGTGTAGATTTGTTGCAGCCTTCCTGTATAAAATGGTTTCTATTATATTTTTATATCGGTGTTGTCAATAAAGACATAATAATAGTTATTTTCATTACTTTTATCATTGCTATTACTGCTTCGTCTTTAGTTCAATTAAGGTGTTAAACTATGTTGTGAATCAAAAAATAATATTAATTATTTTCATTGCTATTATTTTCGTTAGTATTAGGTTGTCAACATTTTTATTACATTCGTTTTTGCTTAGTCTCATGAATCTCGGCTATGATTACCAGCTCTCAAATCACAACTCCTATCTTAGAATGGTACATTGTCTACTGGAGACATTGATGCATTGCGTCTTGGAAAACTACGAGATGGTCACGCCCGAATAATTTTGAACATATAGCCATTCATTCGACTAAATTTCAAACTGATTAAACGTGATATGAAGCTTTGTGAATAATTAAACATCTTAACAGTAAACTTTACAGCAATAATGGAGATGTTAACATAGAGTTACCAGCTAATTGTGCTCAGCAGAAGCTCTATGACCGAATACCTATGTAGTTCGTTTCACAAACAGGAGGTTGTGGATTCAATCTCACTGCGTAACGTTATGAGGAAATCTAATTTTCTGTAGTCTAGGGACGATACATGCTTTGAGAGTGTATCTGAGTACATGATAACAGTATAGAAGCCCGTCTGATGGATTGTTCCTATAATTCAAATGTAAAGCCTTGTCATATGCATTACGTCGTACTGATTCTGCCCGAGAATTAGGCTGAAGATTAACACGTGTGTGAAATCAGACATCTATTCCTTAATACAGGAGTGGGTTATTCAGTTGATAGAGCAGATATATATATCTTCATCGTCAAACGACAGATATCCATCATCATCATCACCAGTTTTCAATCTAGATAATGACGTGACAGAATCATTAGAATGTTGGACAGAATCCGTCTGTTTATCCTGTGAGGTCAAATACCGCCAAAGTTAGCATTGCCTTCCACCCTTTCGGGTTTGATAAAATATCTTCCTGTCTAGGACGATGCGCAGGAGGCTGTTTTTCAACATCATACGTTTTACGGCTGTTCGGATTCTGTATGGATTCAGAAATTAACTGAAGCAGGAACTTTATTTCAACCACAATATTGTAACAAAAGGGGCAATTTTCATATTTTATTATTTTATTTATGGTATTTAAAACAAAATGTGACATTTTTGGAGGGATTAGTAACCGAAAATATGCCACATTGTGCATGCGTCTTGTTTTTTGCCTTTATATTCACACATTAAGTAACATAACTGTTTTTGTTTCTTGGAAATAATAAAGATCCTATTCTATAAAGATCTGGCACAATTCAAGTGTCTTAAATACTTTCGGTTACCCTGAAACTATTAGTTGGATGTACAACATTACTATTGTCGTTTTCTTGTTTGCACTTCATTATAGAATTGATTGTATTAACTGCCTCACAGAAATCTTCTCTTTTGTCACATATCAAGCTTATGCAGTTGTATAGTATCTTTATATTTGATGCTATCAGCTATTAATGAAGATTCTATTTAAATAATTCACCTTTAATTATTGTTCCTTCGCATATTAGCTTTGAATAACTTAATTACTAGAAACACACGCAACTGTGACAATAAATAATACAATAACGTATATTAAGGGGTCTAATTGTATCCTGAAGATTACGATCAAGTAAAATAGACTGAACAACTGATGAACAACAAAATGTAATAGATTTTGTAACATAGACGTAAGACATGAAATTTATGGTAGAGGAATAATGGATTATATCGACTCCAGTTTTTGATTGGTACTCTATTTCATTGTCCCCTTCGGATGAAGAGCAATTTCACTTCGTAGGATTTGAAATCAGAATACATAACGCTGAAACATACCGGAAGTAATTTTGGCCGATGCTGTACTGATTCTCTTAGCCCATAGCTATTAAAAGTCCAGTTTCTGATACAGGCATGAGGCCAGCAATTTCGGCAAATCGATCACATCATCTGGTACTTATAGTATCGATCCCAGGATGGTTGAAATGCTAAGTCGACCTTGGTGGAATTTGAACTCAGAACTTAAAGACGAACGAAATGCCGATAAGGATTTGTCTCGGTGCGCTAACGATTCTGTCAGCTATCTACCTTAGCAACAACAACAACAACAACAATAACAACAACATCAGCAACAAAAACAACAGCAACAAAACCAATACTGTGTCGATATATTAGAGAAAACCAGGATCAAGTATCCCCCAATCTGAGGTACATTGATCAACGCAAGCTCAAAGTTGAAAGCGTAAAGATAGATTCGGTCCTTGGGCTGTTCCACATGAGAAATATAACTGAAACTAGCAAGATTATTTGGGCTGCAGCTATGATTGCTACTGGCAGAGTTTGATAGAAAAGAAGAGAACGAACAGAACGTAAAGAACCATATTGGGGTAGACGAATTTCTTCGAAAAAAGTTAAAAAGATATTTAGGACAATAGATTGAGAAGTGGGGAATTGCAGAACGAAAGCATAGGAAAAACACAGATGAAGAGATAAAAGGTATGATGAAATATTGAAAGAATTGAAACAAAGAGTAGTAGCAATGAAAGCAAAACTGGAAAGATACGACAAGAGAATAAAACAATTCAGGCAAAAGAGATTGTTTGAAGAAAATCAGAAGAAACTGTTTCAGGAATTAGATGGGCATTTACACGTAACAAAGATAGATACCAGATGCAGAGAAAAGCAAGGCATTCTGGAGAGTGATCTGGGACCAACTTGTAGAGCATAATGATGAAGCGGAGTGGCTGCATGAAATCCAAACTAGGTTAAGAAATATAGAAGGCCATGAAGACAAAAAATAACTACAGAAATGATGAAAAAAATATTTAAGAAAATTTCTAAATTGGAAGAGCCCTGGAACGGATGGGGTACAAGTTTATTCGATGAAGAAGCTGAAAGGATAGTGCAACAGCTAGATAAATGCTTGCAGGAAGTCGCAGTCCCCAGCTGGATGACAAAGGGAAGACATTCTTATGTGCCATGGATGCTGAAAAGGGCAATGTTGTAACATGCCTTCCACTGTATGGAATAGCATGAAGTACTGGAGAACGGAATTGACAGCAGGGAATCAAATATTAGGAGAGGTGAAAATCAAGAGAAGTATTTTGCCGGGAGACAGTGTGTCCCCACTGATCTTCATGCTTGGAATGATCCCCTTGAGTAAAATACTACAGAAAACAAAGTTGGAGTATGATCTGGGAAGAGGTAAGGGAAAACTGAACCACTTGTTATTCATGGACGACCTGAAGCTAATTTCGGGCAATACTTATACACCTTGTAGCTCACTCCGTCGTTCGCTGGTGAACTTTTTGCTCTTGCTTTTCTTATGAACTCATCCATTTCTTTTTGTTTGATGTCACTCGAATGGAATGGTACCCTTAGTTCAGGTGATTTCTTCAGCCCGTGCATTTTTTGGAGTAATTTCTTTCTGTCAGAGTTGCTGTAGGTTCCTTTCAGATGGCGCTCGAGCTCCTCTTTCGTGCAATCCAATCTTCCGCTTTTACTTTCAGTAAATAAACGTTTCGCATATTGGTATGAGTTGTTTACAAAGCTAAAACAGTTCTTTTCTCTTTCCTTTCTTCTGCTCTTCCTTCTTTCTTTTCTTAATAGCTCTCCATGACTCTTTTTTTATCTCTTCATATAGATGCTTTAACCCTTCTCTTTTTCCCTCCTTTGCATCCCTCCCTTTTTTTTTTCTCTTCTCTTCTCGTATCTTTGCGATCCGTCTTTCTCTTCTCGATGGTCCGCCCTTTGGCGATGATTCTCTGTTGTTTCAAGTCCAAATCTTTCTTCTCCTTCCTGGTAGATCATATTAGCCAAGCTCTCGAGCCTTTGTTCATCGTCCCCTTTTGTTCGTGGTCATTCTTGCTACCTCGTCGTCGAATTTTTTATAGCTCGCTGCATCATTTACCTTCGGCCATTTAATCTTTGGCTTCTTCACGCCTATCATTTTTTTGGCTGTTCCGATTCAACTGTGGAATGACCACCACTATGGTTTCTTTCCAGGAGGTTCTGGCCACACGTCTGGTAGTTTTTCAACCCACGCTTTTGAATTACTTTCCTCTGACACACCTTCCCTTCATGAATTCTCAGTCCTATGTAACTAGCAAACACCATTCCGCAGCAGCTTAATTCCTCATCTACCATTCCTTTACCGCTTCTTTTCTCCTTGTCCATTTCCGGTCCGGGTCCATTCCCTTTTTTCCGTTCCTGTTTGATCCTTTATTCTCCTCCCTTGCTCCGGGATCATAGGGGTAAAGAAAGAGAAACCGTGACGTTTTAATCGTTTTTATTATTTTAGAGTTATGTATTTCACAGTGGCAAAATTTGTAAAAGTATTCAGTTGATTGTTAAGTTTTCAAAACAGTATCTGAATTTATATTAATTATTTGAAGTGTCTTCTTAGAAACGTGTTTCGTGAAATGTATATATCTCTGCAACTACATAATATTTTTGATTGTTGCAGTAAAAAATGAAAAGTTTCCTAAAAGGTTCCAGCTGGGTAGCAGGTCCGTTGTATTCTCAGTCCAAGACAATTTTGATGCCCTATTATGGTAAAAATAATTTCCCAAACCACATGAAGGTATTTCATTTAGTGAACTTATACTGTTGAATATTAAATGAAGCTGCTCTGTATTTGTGCTGATTCAAGTTTATTTCTCATAATATTAAACGGTTCACTATTTACTCTGTTACACATCATGCATACATTTAATTCTCTGGAAGGAAACTACTTATGCTTCAAGAAGACATAGTTATGAATCTTTCTTTTTATTTTTTTGGCAACGAAACCAACAAATTATGATAAATGCACATAACAAATCAATGTTTCATTTAGTCGTAAAATTCATTTAAATTTTAGAAATTATACATCTAATAACCCCCATGAACTTAGAGGACAGTCTCATGAAGAAATTATTTCTCCGGAGAGAATGAATACAATAGCGAAAGTGCCTAAAGTACATAAAATTTAGCAAAATCAAAATTCTGTCTTTTCACCTCTGATCTTTATACATGTATCACATACACCGTCAAATTAAAATCCTAATTACTATTCACAAACTAGTTAAAAGTTTTAAATAATTGCAGTATAATTACATGTGACGTCTGAGGGAAATGTTATCAATCAATGCAAAAGTCAATAATATTTCTACATTTCAACGCCAGCTTTAGGATAAATTGCCAAAACAAATCCATTTTATTTGAATGCCAACTCTGTTGAATTATGTAGCATTCAAACGGTGCAGGGCATAGGTTGGCAAAATTTTTGCAGTGTCAAGTTAGATTCTACTATTTATCGAGTTCAAATACCCTTAAAGTTGATTTTGGATTTCAATCTTCAAGACGTAAAATCTAAAGAAAAAATAAATATAAACATATGAATGTGCATGACTTAGTATTTAGGATGTATAGTTCAGGAGCGTTAAGTCGTTAGTTCATTACTAGGAGAGTGCGACACGCTGAGTCATTGAGCATGACATTTCATATCCCTCAAATAGTTCTTGCTGAATATGGCAACAGGAAATTCCTTCTGCGACGGAATGGAGTCCCAAATTACTCAGAAGCATCCTAAATGGCTTGAAAATAAAGATTATTCCGGCTTCATGTACCTATAGCATCAAAGGTTCCTACCGAAATATTGGTATCGATACAATCAATTATATTTCACACTACCACCACCACCACCACCACCATATAAAATGTAAAATATAACGTTCAAATGCTATATATTTCAATTTGAGATATTGTTTGGCAACAACATTAAATAAAGGAAAGAAAACAAACGATAATATATTCCTTGACAAGCTAAATGGATTGGGGTGGTTATAGTTATACTGAATAAAATTTCACACAAAGCTAATAAACAGCAACTGCATATTCAATGTTCATGAAGTATTTTTCTCTGTTACAATTCTGGTAGTGCATGGAATTTAATTTCAGCAACTTAAGTAAAGTATGACATAACTAATTAAATGTTATATGTAACAAAGTAGATCAAGAGATAAATTTATATTTTCAGGTTCGTTTTCTTCACGGGTCTTAATTTCGCTTCATGCAAATTTGCATTAAATTAAATACTGCATGCTAAGTCAATTGTTCTGAAAAGAAATGCACCAAAAAAACTTGAAACAATTTTCGATAGTAGCAAAGTATCTGACTCTAATCGGCCATTCTTACCTCTGTGTTAGTAGTTGCATTATCCATAGCTGGTAGGAATGCGAAATATTAAGTCTAACATGATGAAATCGACGTTGGATGTTGTTGCAAAATATTTGTTTAGTTATATACAAATGTCATTATAACTGCATAATATTCCTATAGAATAAATCATTATAAACAGTTCACTTGAGTACCCTAATATAGCGCGTACAGAAATTGTAAATAAAGAAACCCAGGAATGGTAAACATCTGCATGACATATAGCACCGGAATAAAACCTTATTTAATACAAAATATAAAGAACATATTGATGTGTAATCAATTGGAAAGCTTTATAAATACGCATATCACGATATTATACAATGTACTGTAGCCGTGTACGACATAAGAAATGTTTTTCATATAATGGGAAAGAATCTATAAACGCAAGATCGTTGATAATGGAATAATTAAGACTTTAATCATGGCTTCTGCAAGGGCCTAGAGAATAGCAGAACTGAATGTTAGGAACATGCAAGAAGCAAATAGAGGTTTAGAAAATATTCGTTATTATTGAATAACAATAATAAATAGAATTGCTGATCAGTATGTTGCATGCTGGAGAATTCATGTTATAAACAGAATTCTAAAGGTTTCACGTTTATCGTACAAAGGTATTTACACAGACGAATGGTAACAGTGTCTAAAAAGCATTAAATGTCGACGAGATTCCTTAACATATTGTCGCAGATTGCACGAATAAAATTCAAGTTTACAATATTTGCGAAGCATAGTTAATACACATTTAACTGTTTCCTTATAATATTTCACTAATTAGTTATATAATTACTTTTTTTTAATTTTTAGATATAACTTAGTAATAGTCATCATATATTGATTTGTGAAAAATCAATATTGCTAATCACATACACGGTGTATTGCACAGAGACAACTTACAATAGGCCATCATCAAAGCAGTTACCAACTTAAATGAATGCGTTATAGTATTTCGGAAAGAGAGTGTTAAAATACTTTGCGGACGCGGTATTAAAAATGCCAACTAGAAATTCTAGAAAAAATATGCGAAGTGGGAAGAAAAATAACATTAAGTGTTAATCTTATTAAAATTTTCCAGCATGCACAGCAGACAATTGAATGTGTTCCGATCATTTAAGACACATATAACTGTTCATTATTTTGTTTTCTTTTTTGTTTTCTTTTTTTTTGTATAAACTGAAAGAAGTGCTGTACTCTTTGAAATTCACTGCTACTTCCAAAACTGATGAGATTGATACAGTTAAAGCGTTGCCATGATTACAAATCTTAGATTGCAGTCACACGCATAAACACACTCACACTCACGCACAAAGACACGCACACACATACACACGCGTACACACACACGTACACACACATGCTCATATACGCGTTCGCGCGCATATGATTAACACACACATATGGTGTTTATACATATCTTGATTAAAAGTTTTGACATTATTCGACTCGTCGAATAGTAGGGGACCTCTCCTGTCACGATTTTGTAATAGATATTTTATTTCAATTACAGTTATATCTTAAGCAGTTATGTTTCAAAGTTGTCAAAACTGTGGTTGGTAGATGTGATGAGGTGTGGGATTTGAAAATGTTTTAAAGGGCATATGTATATGGAGTTAAAATGATTTGTAATCAATCTTGTTTGCATTGATTACAAATCAATATAGAGAAAATAATTTTGTTTCAATCTCTGTTTATATGACTCTTCAATAATTTAGGCAAAACATATTGAAGAAAAGTTCAACCTTACACTATGCTTGCACTTCAATATGGTTTTATTTAAAATATGAAGAAACAGTGTATCGAGTATTTATGCGATTCCGTCTATGAACGCGTATGCTGATACCAAACACGTCTGTGCTATTTTTTAATTATCAATAAGTTATTATTATAAAGAATAAATATTTTTCTAGCTTGCAATAATTTTGTACTTTATTAGCGGTAATGGCGGAATTAATGATTGACAAATTTTGTATAGGAGTGATTTACTTCAGGAACTGGATGAATGCATATTTCTATTTATCAACGGTGTGCGTTACCGAATCTATTGTCAATGTACTATTGTTCCAGGATACTTATCGACAACGTTTCCGAACTTCTTTCTTTAGATTTATCCAGAATGTTTCTATTTATTCTTTCCTCTGTTTTAAAGATTCTTCAATTCTTGTTATGAAATGTTACATTATTTTACAAATTATTTTACAAATATATGTTTTTGCATAGCATAATTAGCTGTAAGTTATTAATTTCATTTTGCTTAGGAAGATCAGTCAATAATAATAAATACCGAAACTAGTCGCGGGTAGATCTACAGAAAGCAAAGCATGTAGTTTAATTAGAGTATTCACTTCACACTGAGAAATTAAGCATGTGCTTTAAAAAAATTCAGAGGGTGATTACACCAATAACAAACACACGTTCTTGTTGTTGGCACTCCGTCGCTCACGACGTCGAGTGTTACAGTTGATCCGATCAACGGAACAGCCTGCTTGTGAAATTAACGTGCAAGTGGCTGAGTACTCCACAGACACATGTACCCTTAACGTAGTTCTCGGGGATATTGAGCGTGACACAGAGTGACAAGGCTGACCCTTTAAATTACAGGCACAACAGCAACAGGAAGTAAGAGTGAGAGAAAGTTGTGGTGAAAGCGTACAGCAGGGTTCGCCACCATCCTCTGCTGGAGCCTCGTGGAGCTTTTTAGGTGTTTTCGCTCAATAAACACTCACAACGCCCCGTCTGGGAATCTAAACTGCGATCCTATGACCACGAGTCCGCTGCCCTAACCACTGGGCCATTGCGCCTCCAACAAACACGCATTGGAACTATTTCACTACTTTAACTGGAATTAGTCAACTAGGTAACCATTAAACCAATTGACCAATCGATTGTTTGTTCGGTCAATCAATCATTTAGCAAGATTTCTCAGATTTCTTTCGTCACCATCCTCGGCCTCATGAAGGACATATCATCGCTGATAGATTAATTGATAGATAGAAGGTCCACGCGCTTAATCAAGGAATCGATTAGTCATTTGGTAAAAATAGTTTTAAATTACACTAATTATAATACATGAAGTGAAATAAGACCAGTGCCTGTTTTTCTTATCATAATGACCTACTCAAGTGGCAATGAATTCTATTTCAGCTCCAGATGAAAAATCTTACAATCCAAAAACGTACACACGGTCCTTGAGTCACACGCGCGCGCACCCGCGTGCACACACACACACACACACTCTCTCTCTCAAATACACGCGTGCGCACACACGTCAAACACGAGTAAATACCAGTACACACATATACACACATGCACACACATATTGCATGGTCATCTGTCTCTCATTCTGAGACAAGACATTCTCTATAATATTTAATGACAACCTTATCAACAGAGAACGTCCTATCTTAGTAATGTCTTGTGACGCTGTGCTAACGTATTGTAATAGATTTTGATAATAGTTCTGCAAAATATAAATAAATTTCATAAATAACAAATTAAAATGTCAATGTTAGCGTTTTGAATTCAATGTTGAATTTTTTAGATTTCCTTTTTATTTTTCTTCTGTCTATGTAATTAAGCACAAACCAAAACTAAAAACAATCTATACTGAGAATGTTTACAAAGAATATGGTTAAAAGAATCCATTAAGCAAGAAAATTAAAAGCATGCAAAAACAATAGCCAGCTCTGGGGATGGACTGATAAAAGAGAATTGTTTCGATATTTTCATCAACCGCTATTCTATTGTGTTACAGACACACACACTTACATATAAACCCAAATAATACACATTGACTTACATAAGCAAACACACATGCACATATAATACTAACATACACATATACACGCACACATTGGCGCACACATTGGCGTACGCACACACTGCCATTCTCACATTCATACACATACACGCTCTCACATACGCACGCATAGACATATACTTTGAATGAAAAGTGTAAACAAAATATTCTCATACACACACATCGCCATTTCTAATTTTCCAGTTTTGAAAGCAATAAGAAAAACAACAGCAATTTATTCGAGAAAAACTGGAGATTAAAATGAAAAACTATACAATGAATAACTAGATAAAACTTGTAAGTTTTGAGATTTTAAATTTTATAAAAATTTCAAAAAAAGAAAAAGGAAAGAATTTGATTTTTGAATTATATAATAAATTTTGTGTATGAACTGGAAACGAAATGAAGTGCGTTAGTTAGAAGTTGTTCAGTTCTGTTCTATGAAGAAATGGTTGTCTTCAGACCTTGACTTCACGGAAATGGTAATCTGTCTTAAAATGACACCTGTATAATAATATTAAAAGTTTTGAATATCAATACCTGAAAAAGAAAGAAAATACAATGTCTGTCTGCGTGTTTCTCAAAATGGCGTATTGATACTTTATCTTTATATAGAGCATATAAGGTCAGACCATCGAATAGCGGGCGATCACAGAGACATGAATGCTCTCTGTGACCTTACATGAAAGACTTGAGGATTATCTGAGATTTCATTCTATGTAAACACTTCCTCATAGCAGAGATAAAGACAAACCTCATATTATGTCGTGAAGTATATATATATATATATATATATATATATATATATATATATATATATATATATATATATATATATATATATATATATATATATATATATATATATATATATATATATATATATATATATATATATATATATATATATATATATATATATATACATATATATATATATATATATATATATATATATATATATATATATATATATATATACATATATATATATATATATATATATATATATATATATATATATATATATATATATATATATATATATATTAGGTGTATAGCCAAGTCCCTTAATGGCTGCTGCATACAGATGCACTAAATGGTTTTCAACGTTAAGAGTGTATTGTTAATAACACTACGTCCCCCCACCGCCTCAATTCACCACCTAGGTATCCCGACGACATCTGCAGTTTGTTGGCTACTCTAAAAGAAATGTACAGTCTTCTGTTGACTTTCTTATCACATATGGCATTAACCTATACGAGCATGGACTAGGGAGGTCCTTTAAAAACCGTTGTTGGGCCCCTGATAGTAATGTGAGATTTTGCTGACGATAGTTACACACTGACCATAGAATGAGATATGTGACATATCCATTACTGCACCGGATGAAAGTTCATAATCTAAGTATTCTAGTAGATAGACAATGATAAAGATAATGATGATGATGATTAGGCTGATGGTGATGCTGTCCTTGCTGCTTCTGCAGGCGCTGCAACTGATGATAATGAGGCCACAAAAGAATATCAAGGGGTGCGTACAGAGTATTCAGTTGCATGGTATCGAAAACTGAACTGAAATGTTGGTGCTTAGACTTCACGTTGATGCTACATTAACCAGGTTTCTCATGGATCACAAAGCATGTCATATAATAACCTCAAGAGTAAAGAGGAGATTTATGAACTCTTTCCAACTGTCTCAACTACTGATGCTCAAAAGTAGCGTAGGCTTTTAACTCACTCACTGCTATTGTGCTCAATAATTAACCATAGTGCTATCGTTGGCAGAGGCACAATATGAATTTGAGGAACTACGAAAGTTACTGGGGGATACAAATGACTACTTAGCGCCTTGTATTGCACGGCATCTGATTTTCGGCCTCTTGATGAAATCATACATGTGTGTACGTATCTGTGCGGGCGCGTATGTCAGTGTATGGCTATGTCTATGTATATATAAATGTATATATAAATATATATATATATATATATATATATATATATATATATATATATATATATATATATATATATATATATAGTGTTAAACTAATACATCCATTTGTTGTTTACACACCCTGTCTTCGTCTGTTGTTTTTTTCGTAAATTCTCCCATATATATATATATATATATATATATATATATATATATATATATATATATACACGTATATATACTACCTGGTGGATTTGGTTAAAGGCTATTTCCTATGTATATTTTGAATAATAAAAAGAACTAAAAATAAAAAAAAACAAAGATTCTAAAAACCAAAAAAACGTAAGAACAACCCAAAAACAATACGATGCCTAAGGATTTTGCGGGTCGATATTGTAAAACTAACTTCACGTGTGTACCCATAGCCCCATGTCGTCACGGAACCTTATTTGTGGTATAACCTCGCCTTAAAAGAAAAATATATGGTAGTGCGGTTGTTGTATTGGCGACACAAGAATGTTAATCCAAACTGTTCAAGATCAATCATAGGTTGGACGTTCATGCACTATGATTAGAATTGTGAATTTAAATTATTGAAAATGCGTTCCCGGATGGATATAATTGCGCAGAGTCCGTTTGTCTCAATATGGAAAAGCTGCTTGAATGTCGACGTTTGAAAACATTTGTAACTGAAGTTAAAAAAAAACATAATAATTAGAAAGAGCGTAAGCTATAGCTTTTTTTTTTAATGCACAAAAAATTAAAATTATTTTTTTTCTGTGCCTCTGATTAAAATTTTCGAAAAACAAACCCAGCCACATTACTTGGAAAGAAATAATCTTTATTGTGCTGGTTTTTCGTAAAATTTCGCGCAAGGGAAAAGCAACAACATCGCCCCTTCCCACTTTGAATGGGATATTCCTATCTTAAAAAGTAATAATTGATTATCTCGGTAACCATGGGAGTTGGAGGGCAATACAAATCTCCTGAGCATGAGCGGACCATGCTGCCGCTCTGTGCTGAATTCCACGCGATTCCACTGCACCGTTCTCGAGTGAATCTGCCGACACTCAATCAATCAATCAATCAATCAATCAATCAGGCAAGCAATCAAGAACACTGCAATTTATAGTATACATATTACTCAAAGAAATTCCAACTCTGTTTTTCACGTTTTATTTATAAACTTATAATGTTCATATAAGATATAAAATAATATAGTAAAAAGAAATGAAATGAAGTGTTGTCTATTCTTATTGAACAAATGAAATATTAGATGTCCATTCTTATTGAACTAGAATACTTTCTGCCATTTATGCAATCTTCAGGTTTCATATAGTGGTGTTGATAGTTGTATTCATTGGTTTCAACTATGGTTGACTGGTTGAATTTTGTCCTTTATATACATTCCTGTGGATAGAAGTAGTAATTGCTTGGCTATTTTTAGAAATGATGCCAAACCATTTTTTAGTGGGTTTTTTTTTTAGATATGTTGACAGCAGTACTTCTTAGAGAATTTTATTTTTTAGGTATGGCGATAAGATTTTTAAACCTTAAATAATTTTTATCATTGTTTATTAAGATTGGTTTGAATTTATCAATAAAGTCCTTTTCTCTTGATTGTCTTAGCCCGTTTGCCTTCGGACGCTTGCGTTTTGTTAGTTATTATCAGTGTATTTTGGCGATTTAAATGAAAGTTTTGACTGTTATTTCCAGCAGGTAAACATACTTAGTATAACCTTTGATTAATTTTAATCCTTTAGTTATATATATACAATGCTTCTAGACCATTGCGTGTGTGTTAAGGGGAGAGAGATAGAGAGAAAAACACGTGTGGTTTGTGAGCATGTTAGTGTGCATGTAATTTCGTAAATATTTGTGTGTGAAGGTATATAGTCATTACGTCCGGATGAAAATATAGAAGTACATGATAACCATTATGCAATATAGCAGTCTGATTTTTACATGATAAATTGCTGTTTTAATTATATATTACACGTTCATTAATCTCTGTCTCGTATTCGATGATATTTTGATATTAATTTAAGTCATGACCAAGCAATGTTTTAATAAGTCACTTATAAGATTATTATCGAAACGTAATGCTCGTTTACGCTCGGAAATTTTTTTTACTAATATTCGCAAATTAATAACGGGGTGGAGAAAACAAATGAGCCATATTTATGATGCAAAAATGAAATATTGTAATCATGATATATATATATAACTTCATCATGCAATTGTTTCTTATTTTGTATGCTTTGCTATTTATATGAATAGATATACATTTCCAATCTTCACATAAAAATTACTGCAGCACGTATATCGATTTTTGAGGGCATGAAAGAGACACAGGCATATTAGATATAACCAAATTTCAGATGCGCATAAATAAGAAAACAACAAAACAAAACAAAAACGCTTTTAGCGACTTAAAGCATGTAATATTTAAAGCATGTAAGAGGTAGATTATAAAACATTACAAAACTACTTAAGTAGAAAGTTTGTATGTATAAGTAATAATGATAATGCTGAAATGTTATAATTATGGAGCTTTGTAGAAAAACCACTTGGTTAAAATTAGTTTATTAGAAGTGATTGTCCGGGATAAAATTAGCTTACGGGGCTCAAGTTTGCATATAAGATTCGGAGCTATATTGTAGACATTTTTTCCTGAAAAAAGTGCGTTTAATATGACATCAAATACGGTAAGAAGATAATTACATAATAAAATCTTTTGAAATGGAATCATATTTTCATAACGGAGTTTTAGCTATTAACTCCGTTACTGGTTGAAAACATGAAGTTATATTTATTGATAATACATTTTTTCTAACTAAAGCAAACAGGAACCTGACTGAATAACAAAACTTGACACACGATTAGTGAATCCTATTTCCACAAGATAACATTAAAACACTATCCATATAAACAATAAAGATTTTCAAAGGCCAAGATGAGAAATGGTACTTGTCATTTCCGCTTTTGGTGATGCAGTAACCAGAGTCTGACTCATTGAAAACCTGTGTGTAATCTAATGCACAACGAAGTTACTGTTCACCGGTATATTATCGTATATTATAGAGAGAAAGTGAAAAAAAGTCTTAGTTAACACCTCTCTATGCACCAATAAAAGTTAAGAACAGGCAAGTTATTGTGAAATGACATATGAATTAGTTCATATGTAGATTTGTGTTTCAGGAACACTTATAGCCATGTAAATAAAAGTGAATTAATGTATTACACACGTTCTCACTTGAACTCTGATATGGAGAAAAGAAATGGAGATTTATGAGCTAAGAGCTGAAAATCTTATTTCGAAGGTTTTACCGTATGTATACGAGGATAGGCCGAGTGGTTCATGGCCTGATTATGAAAGAGTGATTGTAGAGTTGTGACATCTTACATGCATTAATTTCAACCATTCGTAATCATGTTTTATTTTAGGTACACTGGCATCTTCCTATTTAAAGAGTACTTCAAAAGTAAGTAGTACTGACTTCTTCAAAATCGATAAAATTTGGTATCGTGGTGTTATAAAGTACCTGCGCAAAAACGACTTCCTTTGTTTCAATGTTTGCTTTGCGTGACTCTGCCTTTGAACTGATTGATCAGCTCCTCTATTCTCCTGATCTAATCGCATCTGCTCCCCAAGAGAAGAAACACTTGGCTGGTATCCAGTACCGTAGTGCTGATGACGTCATATATGATGTCTAAGATGAAATATTCAAGCACTGCAACACTGATGGAAAAAGCGTGTGGACCGCAAGGGGACTATGTTCCCATGAGAATTTTATCCTATGACCTTTTAATCCAGCCCTCGTTGCGAGTGAAATATACTTAAAAAGGCTGCAAGCTAATTGTGAATTGGGTCTAATTTCTGGATTAAAGCCATAAAAAGATTTTTTTCCTCTGTCAACATAATACACGAGAATATACATACAAATAATTATACATACCCGTACAAAGCAGATTCACATGTCTGCATTACAATATTTGCATGTATAGATTGAAGATAAGTTAGATGTATACTTTTTCATGACAACTACGTGTATATTATCAAAATACCTTAGCAGGAAATATGAAAATGGACAAAAGTTCCATATATATATATATATATATATATATTCGTTTGATTTTCTCAGAAGCTTAATCCTCCTAGCTTAAGTCTCTGGCACTTGCCAGATTCGAGCAGTATATGTACACGTATATGTATAGATATATATATAGATATAGATCTATATGCATACATGTATATGTATACATATGTGTAGATGTATATATATATAGGTGTACATCTAATATGTACACATATATAAATGCATACAGATATCTATACATATATACACCCATACACACACACATATATATGCACACAAACACACACATTCATTTGTTTTCTTATCCAAAACTACGTCAAAAGTATTGAATGGATCTTTAAGAAATCTGGAAATTATATTCTATGCATAATGGCCATAACCCCCATGAAAATTCATATATTTTTTCCTAAGCAAAGACGAATACAGTTGTACCATTGGTAGCTATAGGGTCACCCGAACATAACAGATGAGCATTATTTGTAATTCAACGGTACAACAGTGTAAGACTATCCTTTCAGATATACTTACATTGTGATTTCTGCAATGTGGTGCATAAATTGTCAAGTAAATGAGACTCATCTTTGCCTCCACTGATTCACTTGCAAAGTGATGAGTAAAATTATTTCGTTGCAGACCTCCTTTGAGTCTTTTTATTACCACTGCGACACATATAGTCCCCAGTTGGTAACATTGATTTCAAGGCCTTCCCAGATGAGTGACTGGTTGTTCTAAGACGTTTATTGATTGTAAATATTTTCTGCCCAGTTACCTATCGGTAGAGTGGTCATTTGCAAACTCCAGAGGTGACACTTTCATTTCCCTTTACTCCAAAGGTCACACATAATTGTTTCTATTGAGTCATGCCCTTCCAATTGCTATAGATCCATAATGCATCTTAAAGCTGTACCTGTCACCTTTATGGTGAGGAATCCTACATTGGGGAGTAGTAACGACTAGGCTACGGTAGCTGACTGATTATCGTGATCATTCGTCTTTTGCTTTCCTGTAGCTTTGCTCTCTTTTACAAACCCAGTGAACATACATATATTTCCTATTTTAAAGAAATTCAAACAATACATATTACACACAAGTTAAAAAGATTCCCAACAATTAAACTTCTCTGGTTGACATTAATACACCCATCACCAATAGGGGCCTTAACTCCCACATTTTTCAGCTCCATGAGCTCCATTTTTTAGGAGCAAAATTCTTTTAAGGTCCATGTAGTGTCTTAGGCCAAAATTTTTTTTAACTTCCTGCATAGTTCGAGCCCACAGCAATATCTTATCACCTCCACTATTTCAGTATTATGTGTCAAAAATGAAACAATAACATCACTCTACTGTAATGTCAGATACTTTCACTCTAACACTGAAACTCTTCCACTATTTCAGTATTACCTGTCAAAAGTGAAACAATAACATGTCGCTACTGTAATTTCAAATATTTTCACTTTAATATTTTCAATTTCATACTGAAACTATTAAAGTGAGACTATACTCTCACATATATACAGGCATACTATAAGACCCAAGTAAAAACATTCCCAACAGTTCAACTTCTCTGGTTGACATTAACACCCCCACCCCCAATAGGGGCCTTCATTCCCACATTTTAGAGCTCCATGAGCTCCATTTTGCAGGAGCAAAATCTTTTTTACAGTTTCCAGAAGACTGAAATTTTGGAATATGTGCATAAAGATCAATAGTATGGGATACATGTCTCATGATTAGATTTTTTTAGGGTGTGTAAAGAGGGAAAGAACCCTCATGTGCAATTTTCATGAAATTCGAATCATATGTATTCCAGTTCCTCACAGAAAATATAACAGAAAAGTCTCATTTTTCAATTGCATGTAACACGGGAAACGCCGGGTATCTCTGCTAGTTATTAATATATGTACGATCTTTAGAAGCATTATACCGGATATCTGGTGTTAGATGAAGCCAGTGAATTATTAAAGCTTATATTTTGTTTAGGTTAGAGTGAGTGGAGAAGTGTTTTTCTTTTGATTGATCGAAGTAAGTATATCTAAGTGAAATATATTTGCCACTTAAATGTGTTTGACCCCTAGGGGTGGATGTTACTGTTGCTTTTAGCCCCAGGAGAACAACTCTTCCAGCTGGCTATTGACACACATCTGTGTCCTGTCTGTATTTGCAAAGGGAAGTCATCCTTCCCATCTTGATCTGCGATACGCACGGACTCGAATTTCTGGGTATTTACACGTCCTCAGCGTACGACAATCGCCGACCTTCGATACGAAAAATGTCCCGATGCAAATACATAAATCCTTTTTCCAGTGAAATTATTCACTGATCTCGAAAAAGTGAAAACAAGCAATGTTAAATCTCTGAACGAGGTATTAACAGTAACTGCACGACAAGGTGCAGTTACTGTTAATACCTCGTTCAGAGATTTAACATTGCTTGTTTTCACTTTTTCGAGATCAGTGAATAATTTCACTGGAAAAGTTATATATATTTGCAAAGGAATATCTTTCGCATCGAAGGTCGGCGATTGTCGTACGCTGAGGAAGGGAAAATACCCAGAAACTCGAGTCGCGAAATGAAGAATACGAGTGACGTGATATCTCCTTCGACAACCAGATCATCACATAGATGAAAACAACATTGAGATAAACATCAAAAAGAAGAAAAAAACATCTATGTCTAACGTTTATAATTCGTCAAATCTTTCATGAGGGTGTGAATGCGTAAGGAAGTTAGTGGAAGAAACATCACTCATATGCCTAGATTGAATCTGTTGTCCGATACAACAAAATGCATGTGTAGAATGAATATTTCAATAATGTTTTGTGTTCTTTTAGGATTTAGTAACGAATTTTTTATCTCAAGATTTTAAAGGTAATATTTTTGCAAGCAAGAAATTAATTTGGAATGTTTATTGAATAAACTAAAGAGTATATTCTCGAGATATTCGGATGTACAAATTCAACAGAGATGTTTTTTAATGAAATTGGGTTGTGTTGCGGATGATTTTTTCACTTAAGATTATGAAGTGTGTTACTGGCTATTGGTTATCAACTTTAACTCTTTACAAAAGTAAGTGTTAATATTGGAGGTACAGAATATTGGATTTCCTGAGGTTTTTAGCTGTTAATCTGTGCAGGATCTGCAAGGAGATATATGGAAGAAGAACGAATATATATTGTCAGTATATTAGTTCCTTTAAGGCGGCGAGCGGACAGAAACGTCAGCACGCCTAGCGAAATGCTTAGTGGCATTTCTTCTGTCTTTACGCCCTGAGTTCGAATTCCACCGAGGTCGACTTTGCTTTCATCCTTTCAGGATCAATAAATTATGTACTAGTTGCGTGCTGGGGTCGTTCTAATCGACTGGTCCTCTCCTCAAAAAAGTTCGTGCCTTGTGCCTAGAACAGAAAACAATAGTTCCTTTCTCCATGCAATTTTCTTCAATTGGTAGGAAATTGGTGTTAATAAAATTCTGATTAAAGTAGTTCATTATCTTATATATGCTCAAAAATTTGATTTTAAAACTTGGGGAATTTTCCATGCTTTGGTTGAGAAGTTTTTGGTATTTGTGAGTGGGAAAAAAGTTTAGGTGAGATAATTTAGATATTGGAAACCTAAAAATAAATTGTCGGTTAAACTGCTCAATATGTATAGTTGTTTTTTTTTATATAGGTTAATCACAGATACTATGATATTTTACTCTCTCGAAGTTTTCAATCATAGAGAGTGTTTCTCTTTGTAGGTATCATTGAGTATATTTTCATTTGAACAAACTAGTAACTTGTAGAGGAGTAGTTATCTCTGAGTTCTTAATAGTACTCTGATGCTGATATTAGGATGACCGCATATTGTAGCTTTTCGTTGGATTTCATAAATGGTTCTACATCAGGAGATTATTAATTTCAGTGTTACATCGGAAAGGGTAACGGATTTCGTATGAGATTCCTAGAGAGACATAGAGTTTAAATAACTATTGACATTCATTTTTGATTAAATGTTTAACTGCTGTTTCGTAATCTGTATATAAATCGCCAATAATGAAAATATTCTATCTTGCACTGACTCTAAAATGTATAACCAAATCACATTGCTAACAGACTGAAAGATTTGAGCCCACAGTGACGTTGAAAATCTGGATGCTTTCAATTTTGGATGCTTTAATATGAATTATCGATTTAATGTACTTAAACTGAGCTGAATTTCACCACTTTAATGTTGTTTTGGTTTTTTGTATCTTATTTTGAGTAAAACTAATATTTTTCTTTGGATTTGGGCCTTGTAATATAAGGAAAGTAGTTGTATACAAACTATTATATTACGATTTATTAAAGGGAGGGTCTTTTATTGTTTATACGTATACTTATTTTACTTGTCTCTTCATGAAGTGCGTTTTTTAGGAAATAACATTTAGAAATAATAGCAACTTCTTTAAATGAAACTTTCCGACTTTGTTGTATTAGAAGGCTTTTAGACATATCTTATTACACTTTTCAAAGGGAATGGTATTTGAAGTTAATACTTAATATATTACAGATTATTTCCCGTACACCTCTAGCAGTTCTCTCGACGGAATACAGGGTGCAAACATCCTAATGTTTAGGTATATGCGATTTATGTATTTACGTGGATGACATGTAGAATAAACATAGAGATCTCAGTACAGTTGTGTTAAGTATATATTTCCCTATATTCACTAAAACATAAATCATAAATTGTAACTTCGACGTTTTGTCTCGGAAGCAGTGTTTTCAAACTGTGGTTGCGGTAGTTAGAAGATTATTTATAAATATGATACCAGAGAGGAAGTGATAACTGAATGACAAGAGTTCAGAATGATAAGGAAAGAATATAGTTTGTGACATCGTGGGATGGAAATAGAGAGTTGTTTATGAATTACCTCAATAGAAAATCACACTGAAAATAACATGTAGAAATGAAAAATAGATGTACGTGAGTGTATATATTTTGTAGAGTAGAATTAGAAGAATGGCAAATTTGGATAATACATCAAGTGTGTTTATATTTGATAAACATACATGAGCTCCAGACTAGGCATTAATATTCTGTGTGTGCGAGTGTGTTTGCGTGTGTGTGTGTGCGTGTGCGTATGTGTGTGTGTGTGTGTGTGTGTATGTATGTGTGTGTGTGTGTGAGTGTGTGTGTGTGTGCGTGTGTGTGTGTTTATGTGAGAATAAGCTTGAATATTCTCCGCCAGATCGGATTAAATAATTTTGCAAATTTAATAAAAATCAGCGGTGTGTAATTTTTTATATTGTTCAGATGTGGTTGTTTTAAAGAAAGAAATAAACACTGACACTACTCTTATTAATTACGGTGTATGGAGATTGTCTTATTAAATACAGAATAAGCATAAATAGTTATCATACACTTTATTGCTGTTTTATGTTTGATCGTCAGATCGTTAAATTGTGGTGATGTTTATGGACACAGAACAAAAAATACAATAAAACAATATACTGAATACGTATTAGTAGTTGTCTAGATCTTTTTTCTATAAAATGTATTCAATGGAAACTTTAAGTTTTGTATTTTCAACCCCTGCTACACATTATTTTCTATTTGTGTAAAAGGAAAAGATATCTTGAATATAACTTTTTGCCATGATTTAATGTTAAGCTTTACTAGAAATAGGCTCAAGTTAGGGTTTTGTACAAGCAAGAAAAGTATTCTGTGGGGTAATATTGATGAAAGAGTTACTCACTTTCTAAGTACAAGCTTCCTGTGCCCTCGGAATTTTTGAATGAGCATAAATCTTCATTAATTACATTCTATATTTTTACGTTTATATAAAATTTGTGTGGATGCGCATTTGCAAAGACTGTTCTTATAGAGGAGTTGTGTGAATTAGGAATAGGTTTATAATCTTACTATAATAGACGTTATGTCAGTCTGTCTGTCTGCCTGTCGGTTTGTTCCCTCTTGACAGTCAAAGGGCTGGATCAATCGCCGCGATCTTTTTCGGGATTACAAAGGAAATAATCTGGAAAGTCCTTAGCGATAAAAATGTGAAAAAGTATGATTATTTAGAGGATATTGAATTTTGTATTAATAAATCGCCTTTGATTTTTTTTTGTTAAATTCCGGCGACGAGGATTAACTCAGGACTCCCCCGCTCCGTATAGTTCGTGAATTTACAGGGTTTAGATTTGCAACACTATCTCATTATTTCTCATCGAAGACGGACAGATATTATTCGCATAGAATAGTGAGAGGTAAGTCTTAGTTTGATTTTTTGCAGCCTTGAAGATTCCGTTCACGCATTCACAGCAAAGAAAGCACAGGGCCAGAGTTTAGATAGTGTTGGTGTATTTTTACCCACTCCGATGTTTACACACGTCGCTATGAGTAGGACAACGGACTCCAGTAATTTGAAAATTAGTGTGAACCAAACAGATAATATCGTCTACAAAGAAGTTTTGTAATCATATTGATATTATCGAAAGGAATATGATTACTAATTTAAATAAGGAAATTTGTGAACTTTGAATGAATAACGTAAAATATTATAAACAACAAAAGCAAAAGTATATATAAATAACATTTTTTCTTGATACTTTTTATGTAGTAGTAGAAGGAAGCTCTGGTTTTCGTTAAGAGTGGTCCATATAACCATTCATGATACAGAGGCTGGGAGCCTATTTCAGTTAGGGAGTGAATCGACATTACATGTCACTTAGTCGCAAATTCATATCATACAACTGCATTTAAATGCTGCATCACCAACAATAATAAAATCTATCAAGTTCATTTACACATTGCTCAATACATACTACTATTATGATTTCCCTCTCTTATTTTGTGCTTCCATGGGTAGGTTTTCTAGTAGTTTTAACTATTAATATAGATAAGTATCAAATGACGGTATCCTGTTTGTGTACTATGTTGAGCGGTTAATTAGAACTTGTATGTTGATATTAATTTAGAAAAAGGAAAATAATTTTCTAAGCGCCTTGAGTATATAGCTATACCCAACATAATCGATTAAATGTATGATATAGAATTGGAGATTAATTATTAATGGAACAATATGTAATTATTTAATATTGTTTAAGTAAAAAGTGGTGCTGAAATGCAGTGTGGATATTCTAAGAATTTTTATTAGCGCAATAGTGATATATATATATATATATCGAAACTAACTCTAATCTAAATAAGAACATTTTAGCCATCTTTACCGCCTACACCTAATTTGAAGACTGCATGCGTATTTATGGCTCTAAATGTGCAGATTAAGGAAGTTTATAGAACCTCGGGAAAAGATGTATACCGTTCTCTAATATTTAGAGAAGTGTTTGTGGATTATCTAATAACATCATGTGAAAATATCTCAGGATGTTAAAAGTAGTATGCGTACGTGCAGCAATTAAATTAGTTGTTATGCACATTTAAATTGGAGACGATATTATTAAAAGTTATAGTTGAACAAAGTTAGCAAGATTCTTCTCTTATTACGTAATTAAGGTTTATTGAAAGAGTTTAAATTTTAGACGATTTTATACATTGCATTACAGACGTTCAGGGATCAGATATAACTGTAAAGGCTTACTTTTGTTTTCGTAAATGGTTTGTAGAAAGAGTAGGTATGATTCAAGAAGCTGTTTTGAAGTATGTTATTTATGGAACGTATGCATATTATTTCAGTATGATAAACGTCGGCTATAGCAATATTTGCTATTGCTCGTATTCAACAGTTTCATGTACGCTAGTATCTGTTTATGCAGTTTTGGGAGTAAATAAGTGAAAATTGTGTTTCTGGATAAAATTTATTGGTGTAGTTTGAATTAGACGATATATGTTCGATATCGTATTTCTAGATAGATTACTACGACCGGAAAAATTTGGGGCTTTCATTTTGTCTTTTCACTTACCTCCTTCCTACTATACTCTAGCCTCTCTTTACCTACTAATATTGCCTAATATTTCTAAATATATGACTCCATTTCAAACTACAATTAATCTTCTCCCCTTTTCCGCTGATATTTTGAATATTTTTCTCGAATTCATACAGCCACTTTTTTTCGTTTCCATGGTGTATAGTGACCGACATCACAACATACGGTACACCGTTCTGTTGTGGAGCTTAAGGTATGCAATTCGATGGACCCCTGTTCTTGACTGATACTATATTTTAATGACACCGAAGTGAGAAAAGGCTACGTGATCTCGGCGCGATTTAAACTCAGAAGGCTTAGAGCCGACGTGTTAACAATTTTGCTAGGCTGCAACATTACACTCTCCCCTACGATCCTATATCATATCTTATTTCTATGCTATTTTACAAATAAATGTTCCAGAACTAGAGTAGCTTACAAGAACTTTCGTGACTGAACATTTTGAAAAATCGAAAGCACAGCCTTTGCCAAAGTCATGTGGTCCCAATACCATACCTACATGGCACATTCTCTTCTCTGTGTGCATGGGTTACTATTATTTGCATTATGCATCATTTACATCCTTTTTATCTGTGAACTTATATATTTATTTAGTTTATTATGCGAATTAAAACAAATTTATTAATATATATCAATATAATACGTAATAACAATGTCCTTGATCTCGTTCTTATATAATGTTGTATGAACTCGTGATTTTAACATCTTTTCATAATACGACACTATATGTATGAATGAGATCTGTTGTGAAAATAAAAAAAAATATAATTATTGTCGTTGTTGTTATGAATATTACTATCATTATTATTATTATTATTATTATTATTATTATTTTTATTATTATTATTATTTTTATTATTATTATTATTATTATCATTATTATTAAGTGTATGGTTTTATATTATAATGATGCTGTTTTTTGGGGTCGGTCATTTTATTTCTTTGTTTCTTGTTATTTTTTTCATTTTTTCGTTTTCACATTTTCAAATTTCTTTTTTCCATTTAGTCTAATGGACGCCTTTCATTGGAATTGCAGGAAAAGCAATCATGACAAAGTTCCACGCCAAAATCGATGAGAAATCTTTCATTTTTTTCTTAAACGCTTTTCATTATAATTTTCTCATCGATTTCTGCTTCAGTGATGAAAGAAAACTTTCTTTCTAATGAAAGCAAATTTAGCACATTTTCCTAAAGAATCAGATCAATAATCAGACTTTTGGGACAGCGTTGATATGGTCTCTTATTGCCAAATTAACTATTGGCCAAAATTGCAATACACAAGAGAATTAAATAATATGAATAAAATTAATACAAATGAAAGAAACACAGTGTGAAAAAGTATATTTGCTAAGGTGATTTTTTAGAAAAATATTTCTTTTAATGTTGTTTATGTCATAGTTGTGTTTTCTAATTTCATGTTTCGATGCAAGCATTCTACGAGTTCTTCATGCATTTTCCAATTGTGTAGTTTGTTTCCTTCTTATTGTTCGTGTTAGAATAGTATTTGAAGAAGCCAACATTTATATTCTTGGTAAATAATCAATTAATAAATTTTATAAACCAATGAAACTTTTTTTCTTATATTTCCTTCAGTAACATTGTTATTAATATTGTTACGCTGTTCGTGTTATTATCATAATAATTTTGGAACATCCTTGGCAAGGTTTTGGTTTTCCAAATTCCTTTGAATTTGCCAATCCATACCTTGGAAATTACTGCTTCTTTTTTGAATGGAAGAGGCGTCGAACAAAAAAGTCATTGCTATATCTTATCAGTATAGTTGTTAGGCGTGTACGTTACAGAAATTTCGGCTATATTCTTTTTAAAAAATACGTTTTAAAAAGATCCGTGCAAATCTAGTGACCAGAGAGATCAGTTATGGACAAAATGTGTATCCCCTGTCTGTTTTGTCTGTTAATAGTTACAGCAATTAATAAATAGACACCGTCGTCAATGATGAATGGGAGTAGTCAATTTTGAGATCTCTTACGTGAACAAAAGGGCAACAGTGTCAACGTCATCGTCATCGCCACCAAATATATGACCTATAAATCTATATATATTAAGAGATATTGAATAGAAAAAAAACAAACAAAAAAGATTAATACTAGTTGACTATCAGAAAAAACAAAAAAAAACAATGTGGGACAGTTGTGTTCTACTATATTCTTCTGATGCTCACTTGAAAAATTATCTGTTAAGAAAGCAGAAAGTTTCTATACTTTTGAAGGAGCACATGAAAGATGCAAAACTTGTTTGATATAAAGAAAACTTTAGTTTTGATATGTTTAGGAAGGTAGTATCAGTTTATGCCGAAGATCAAAAATGGAGCAAAGAGATAGGCGGTGATAGTAAGCGGCACAGCTCCTATAGGCTCTTGCTGAGTTAACACAAGGACTTTGGCAGTGATATTGGATCGCTACAATTTTCAAGGTACAATGCGGGTAGTTCGAGTACTTACTTGACGAAAAATAAAATGTAAATGCATGAGATATTCATGGACATGCAAGTCCACATAGCAATCTCTAAAGAACAGTCCTGGACCCCATTGTTGATAAAGAACGAATATCAATAAAATGAGTGTTGCTCCGTCAGATGTGAATATGGGGAAAAAAACGTAGGGAGAGAACAGTAGATAAAGGCAGAGCAAATATCAGAAGAATCACAAACACAACCTCCACCACCACAACAACAACAACAACGACGACGACGGTGACGACGGCTATGTAAACGGGAGGCCGAAACTACAGAAATATTGTATGGTATATTTATTAAATGTCTATTCACTCCAGTTCTGAAAAGAATGGTGTTTAAAAAATGTTCACATGCTTGGAATGGTGTTTAAAGAATGCTTGGGCGCCGCTCAAATGAGTCGAAATAAGGAAAATTAAAAACAGTAAAGCGTACTATGCTACAAGATAGTTTCTGAACTATGCCAAGTGCATTGAGGCGACACCAACAGTTGCAATCGGCATTAATTTTCCTAATGGAAATTTCTATGAATTTAAAGCAACAAAATGGAAACCCAATAGTCTGAATAAATAGGTATTTTGCAAAAATGCATCTAAATGTTTTACAGAAATTATTGAAATCACGCCCGTATTACAAAAGAAGAAATCTTTATCGAACTTCACTATATCAACTTTAACTGAGAGGTTAGAATATTTCCATCGTGAAACTGGTTATTCAAAGATATCCCCTCCTAGGTCTTCAAAAATATCCCATTATATGTTCTTTCAATTGAATTATTGCTTAATGATAATAAATGCATAGAGAACAGCGAAAACCATTACAATGACGCACACATTCATTATTAAGCTCCAGGAGATTTTAACGTGAATATGCTATTAATATTTTTCTATGGAGAACGAACAACGTCATGCAGAAAATGTGATGTATGCTCATAACATTCGATTCATACACGCAAGAGTACTTTGAGACACCATGCTGTTTCGACTTAGGTGTGTCTCCTCTGTCAAATTTAGGTCTTGATAAAAAAAAAAAAAACTGAAACAAATATTATAACTCTTGTTTATAGAATTCAGCTAACAAAACTTTAGCTGGTGTGTGCTAATGTTCGGCAAACTGGTAACAAATATTTATGGGCATTGAGATCAGTCAAAACCAAAGCAATGACGTATATATATATATATATATATATATATATATATATACACAGACAGAGACACACAGACACGCACACATATATATATATATATACATATTTTCTAAGTTCCAAAAGATTCAAACGTGAATATTTTAATCACAGTTGTATTTCACCTTCAAAGAATGATTCCTCTTTTTAGAGGTTGTGTGTTTCCCCGAGGCTAAAATACAGCGACGATTAGCTAACATATGAAGAATACATATGCAAACGTATTAGCAAACGTATGAAGAATAAATATGAACGTAACTACATTTATAATCTTTTCTATTGTAAGCACAAGGCCCAAAATCTTTGAGGAAGGTCAGTCGATTAGATATATCTCAGTACGCAACTGGTATTTAATTTATCAACCTCGAAAGGATGAACGGCAAAGTCGACCTCAGCGGTATTTGAACTCAGAACATAAAGTCAGGCGAAACACCTCTAAGCGTTTAGCACGGCGTGCTAACGTTTCTGCCAGTTCGCCGCCTTGTCACTACATTGATAATGGTAAACCTCTTAGTTTACCTGATTACTCTTCATTCACCAAATTTGAAACCATAGGTGACCTTAGGCTTATCACTTCAGAAATTTTCTTTCGGTAAATTGTTACCACAATTTAGTGCAATCTCATATAATTCATCGTTGTTCGTGTACCTTGGTATATTTTCTGTTTACAAAATGTCTAATCTAGGTTGCTGCTCAAATTTGCTTTCTAACATTTTAAATACTGAAAAGTTTTTTTCTGGATGTTACTTTTGTAAATTATCAGTAACTCTTAAAGTTTTAGTGATTCCTGCCAAAGAGAACTGTTGTATAGAAGACATTACTTTTCAGTTCAGAAGGGGAATGTTTTTCGATAACAGCTTAAGATAGGCAATGACACTTGTTCCTTGTTTCACATTTGTAAGTAGTGTCGAGAATTTTTTTAATTCCAAAAAAAAAAAAAAAAACGAAGATAACGTATTTGAAATGCATATAAAATATTAGAGCCTATCAGAGACAACCGCCATTACAATTTCGAGTTGGATTCCAAAGCGCAACCAACTGAGACAATAGATATTACCCAACCATTTTATTCTGTGTCTAACCCTAGGTCTTCTACCGGCATGCTCGGCTTGAAGAATTAGTCTTGCGATACTTTCCTGGGACATTTTAATCAAATTTTAAGAACCGGATTATGACCTCTTAATGCAGAAAAACTACGCATACTGTTGAGAGACGTTACTCTAATCTCCCTTGGAATAAAACCTACAAATAAATCTGTCTAAATTCTCCGCAAAAATGCAAGCTACGCTGGTTTCAAAGTTTGGCACAAAGCTAGCAATTTTGTGGAGGGTAAGTTGCTTATATCGACACTGTTCAACTGATAGTTATTTTATCGACTTAGAAGGTTTAAAGGCGAAGTCGACCTCGGCAGAACCTGAACTCGGAAGGTAAAGACGGACGAAATGCTGCAAAGTATTTTATCCGGTGTACTAACTATTGTATCAACTTGCCGCTTTAGGTGCAAGTTATATCGTGTTATCGCAATCACGTGAATCAATAGGAAAATATTTTTAATTAAACAAATTTCTAGCACTAGTTTTGTAGCTAAAAGCACAATATTCATGTTATCAATTTAGTAGCACGACTAATATTCAGTTAAAACTTTTATTTGAGAAAATTACAGCATCTCTTCTTCGCCTTTGGCGTCGTATATTCCCAACGAAGAATACATTTACATGTGTGTTAGTTTTACAGAATTCTTTATTATATAAGTAGAACATTGAAAAATATTTTACTGTGAAGATGCATAAATAATATGTGTTTAAATTGTGACAACTGGCAACTAAATAATTGCCTGCTCTACTCGAAACAAAGGGAAAATACGAAAATTATAAAGCAATTGTGCACCAAAAGAGAAATCAATGATAATATATAACATCACATAAAATAATAGCCACTTACATTTTTAATTAGGTATTAAATGGACAGTGTATGCCTAACGGTTACCAAGTTGTTATTCAATGCTTTAAATGACGCCTCTATCCAATATGACTTGACATCATCGAAACATGTTCAAATTTTGATGAATAATTTAAAAATAGATTTATTTTCATCGTTCAAAGACATTTTCAATCACACCTGTTAGATATTCTTCCAATGTATGCAACAAAACCATTTGTAAGAAACCACCACTGCTAGCACCGCCACTACTACTACTACTACTACTACTACTACTACAACTACTGCTGCTGCTGCTGCTGCTGCCACTGCTGCCACTGCTGCTGCTGCCACTGCTGCTGCTGCCGCTCCCGCTGCTGCTGAGGGTGCTGCTGAGGCTACTGCTGCTGCCGCTGATGCTCCTGTCGTTGCTTCTACCGCTATTGATGCTGCCGCTGTTGCTGCTGTCGTTGCTACTAATATCATTATTTATACACTAAATTTAATTAAAAGCTTTCACTGCAGAACAGAAGAGCCTTGAAGACGTACGACACGGGCAAGGCATAGGATCTTTATTGTCTGCTCTAATGTATAAGCAATAGTTTTCAAGGCAGAGAATCATTGTAAGATATACAGATATACATATAAAACGTCCCCCTCTCCTTTACATTTGCATCTTTTCTGTTTTTATTTTGTTTGGTGGTACTGTAATGATTTTTTCGGGTGACTTTTTAAAAACAG
>NC_142932.1:71802120-71822120 GCF_046866305.1 Octopus bimaculoides | reverse complement strand
AATTATTTTTACATATGTCTTTGTTCTGTAATTACATTTTCCCTTGTTGCAAAGTTCTATTTTCTTTTTCTTCTGGACAAAAGTTGATTTTTTGTCCTGACAAACAATACAACTTAACAAATAACTTTCGTTATATGAGGACTATTCTTCACATTCTCTCCCTCTTTCCTCTTTCCTTATCTCTCTCTGTACACACGAACACACGCACTCCCCCCATATATATATATAACATAAATTAAAACGGGTGTCTTATTGGCAATTAGAACATAAAGGCAAAATTAATAGAGGTCACAAAAGTGGCAGTGGGTACTGACTAGCGCTGCATTTGCTAAAAATATGGGTTAAAACAACTAAAAAGCCACAAAAGCACTGTCTTAATGACTAACAAAGGGAAGTCTCCAGTATACATAGTCAGTGCCCTCTGTCACTTTTGTAACCTCTTTTGATTTTGCCTTTAGCTACTGTTTACAATTTGTTTACACTATTACCGTTTTGAAAATCAGCACATGTTTTCAACGGTCTTTCTTATAAAACCGACAGAGATAACTGAGTTTAACCCTAGGCGTTAAGAGTCGCTGATGAGGATTAAAATAGTCTACATCAAAATCCGCAATCGTGATCCAGCTATGTACGCTGGGGACTTATCTCCCTTTGTCAGTCATTTTGGCTTTTGGGCTGTTTCAACTCTTATTTTTAGCAACAGCGGTGCTAGTCAGTACCTTCTGTCACTATATATATATATATATATATATATATATATATATATATATATATATATATATATAGAGAGAGAGAGAGAGAGAGAGAGAGAGAGACAGACAGACAGAGAGCTAGATAGATAGATAGATAGATAGATAGATAGACCCTGATTAGATTGTGGAAAACCATATTTCGTTCATATCATGCGATGCCGTTGGTGTACAAATGTATTTGAAACAGCCTGTTTCTCTCTTTCCGTCCACATTTTCTGCCAGGCTGGGTTTGGACTATGACGCCTGTCACATTGTATGTCCGAAACATGATATATTTTTCCCTCTGATTCTTGAAAAATAAAAGTGACATTGGACTTTCAGCTTTGTAGGGCGTCAGTGATTTGAATTCTGTCTTTCCAAATAATTCTACCTATCTGTTAGAGATAATAATCATTAAAAAAATAGTGCAGCATCAAATATTTGAAATAATTTCTGTGGTAACTACGCACACAGAAAGGCACAGAGCCTACCGTGATACCACTTGGCAGATTGGGAACTATATTTCCATAGATTTTTTAATGACTAATTGGATGTTACTTAGGGTTATGTTCCGTGTTATCTGGAATACCTATAAGAGTGGAATGAATCTCAAACATGCCAATAGAAAATTTGTGTAAGTATTTACGTTGCAATAAACATACCGGAACACCTAAATGATGTATATATATATATATATATATATATATATATATATATATATATATATATATATATAATACATACATATACGAAGCTACACGAAGAAGATAGCCTCTATAAAGCATATAAGTTATTGGGAAAGTTTCAAAAGATTAAGACTCTATTCCTTAGCGCGTATGCGAGAAAGATATGCCATAATATGCATCTGGAAGATCCTTGAAGGAATTGTCCCAAACTTTGGCATCGAAAGTTACACAAATAAAAGAACTGGACGCCATTGCATAGAGCCAAGGACTCCAAATTTGCCATCAAGATGTAGGACAAGATGTTGCAATAGCCTGGGTTTCAGAGGTCCACAGCTCTTCAATATCCTCCCGAAGGACCTAAGAGACTTGCATGGGGTGGATGTAGGTGTCTTCAAAATAAAGCTGGGCCTCTTCCTGTCAAATGTCCCAGATGAACCAACTTCGCGGCAGGAGGTGCAGATAAGGGCAGCTACATAAACTCTCTCATGCACCAAATGTCAATTCCTGAAGTAAAATTCGTGAAGTAAAATTATGTAGCAACACCAAATGGCGGTGCCCCAGTATGGCCATAGCTCATGGGCTGAAATTGGATAAAATGAAAATGAAACTGAAATATATATAGATATATATATACACATACGTATATATGTACGTAAGTACATACACACACACATATATATATATACATATATGTTTATATATATGTGCATTTATAAAAATAAGCATGCATTCCGTGTGTATTATAGGAGCAGCAGCTGTTCCTCCAACCTAATGTCAACAGACAGAAAATGGGTGTAAATTTGTATACTATCTATATATCTATATTAAAATTTTAAAGATTAAATATTTATCTAAAATAACACTGATATCTCTTTCATCCACTAGTATTTCATAGCAATATGATGTCTGGAGAGACGGACTAGTTATTGCTACACTCCAATTATGTTTAAATTGTGTAAATGAGCTTAATGCTTGTAATTAGTGATATTAGATTTTGCAACACAGAATACTAGCTTATCTATATCTATAAAGAAAATTACAAGTCCTCAATAACATATATATATATATATATATATATATATATATATATATATATATATATATATATATATATACATATATATATATATGTGTGTGTGTGTGTGTGCGTGCGTGTATGCGTGCGTGTGTGTGTGTGAGCGCCTGTGTGTGGGTGTCTCTATCTCTGTATACATATATATGCATACACATATACATATGTATATATATATACACACACACATATATATGTGTCACTGTTTATATATATACATGTACATATATACACGCATATACATATATATATATACATATACATGTATATATATTCATATATATATATATATATATATATATATATATATATATATATATATATAGGTGTGAGAAAGTTGGTATGTGAAAGCACGTGGTTGGATGTATAAAAGATGAGAGTGAAAAAACTACAGAAGACTTGTGTTATATGATTAAAGTGGGATTATCGCTCAGACGTAGATGCACTCTGCACCGCCAGCAGATTGCACACCCAGAATACCGAATGATACCTTTTAGTGTTCATATTGAGAAATGCGCAAAACAAATGCTACCACAATTTATAATTTCCTTTCTATCAATGTGCCATTAAAACACCAACACAGATTAGATTAAATAAGGAAACCTTTTTCATTCAAAAATACAAACCCAAACTTAACCATTGCTAACACATTTAAATAAGGAAATTCATTACCCCACTGAGGGGGAAAAAAGGGAAAAAAATATAGAACAAAACCATGGTAAATCAATCAAATTCTACCACCTTCTAGATTTCGATTATCTCCCTTATACCGGAAGAAATCCCTAATTACCTCCCCCTATCTAGAACTCTTCTTTTTCAGACTGGAGCGAACACGTTACAATGAAGTAGAGAAATTTGAAAAGACAACACGAAACCGGTTATTTCTCAAAATACTACGTTTATATACCAAAAAGATTTTCTAACATTTTTCTAACATTTTTCTGACATAATTTAAATATATACTTTAACGATATAACACAAGTCTTCTGTAGTTTTTTCACTCTTATTATCTTTTATATATATATGTGTGTGTGTTTGTGTGTGTGTGTGTGTGTGTGTGTGTGTGTGTGTGTGTGTGTGTGTGTGTGTGTGTGTGTGTTTGTGTGTGTGTGTTCTGCAGTGCTCCAAGAATACGTAATCAAGAAAAGAATTTACGTCGGTTTATGCGAAGGCAACATTGACATTTGTGTGTACACGCCTCCCCCTCCTTAAATGTTAAAACCAACATACGAAGAAGATTCCTGTCGATTTAGATGAACATTTTCCAGTATATCAAAGTTACAAAAAGTGTTCAACAAATGCTCAATTAAATTATCCTATAGTTGCTGCCCCGATAAGTTGTTGTTCATTAACTATAAATACCACCTAGAACCTAATCCAAGTTGTAACGTTCGAGATCCAGGAATTTCTCCACTCAACCAGAGGTGTATGATTAATTCCGTGAAATATCTTCCTTCCGACTCAAGGACAAAAGTTAAGATACTCAGTTGGTTTCCACGTATAGGGTTTGAAGTGTAATATCACGTTACGTACAATCAAGTGAAAAATAATTGAGAATTCTGTGTCATATGTTAATGAATGAAAAAAGCAATCTATTCGTAGCTGAAAGATCACCCATCATCTTTAGTTCTAAGAAATCCACTGCACAGCTGAAATCCAGATCTGAAGTTGTCAGAGGATGTAAACATATAGATTAATGGATGTTGGCGAACTGGAAAATACTACCCTCTTCGGATGGCTGACTCTAGTCTCCTATCCATTCAACTTTAGTATGGATTTACGGTCATAGGGGACACAACTCTAATTCTCCCCACTTTCTTTTTTTTTTTTTTTCTTCCTTTTTCTTTCACCCCCTTTCGTTTTTCGGTGTTTTATCTTCTATATGCTCTGCGAGCAAAGCGTGCACATTGCATGAAAGTTCCATACTGTGTGTGTCATTTTCATTGCATAAAATTTATTAGTAGCTTATAAGGATATATACTGTATTAATTTAACATATTTATATCTCATCAGATGTCGTACTTTTTATTGATCTTACCTTTAGAGAAAAGCATATAAATACTTACACTTATATATACGTATATATATATATATATATATATATATATATATATATATATATATATATATATATATATTGATATACTGATATATAAACGTGTTTTAGCAAACGAATTGGAAAATATTCCATGCATATAATATTTGTGCTATCACACAGTTGTGTTCAACAACAAAACGTTGTGTGTTTGATGTTTGGTCCAGGTAGCACATTGTGTCTTCGACCAACGCAGTTCTTTATTTCTTTGCTTCAGAAAATTAATAAAGGTGTTGTAATGATTCTCTCTAACTGTCACATTTTTTGTTTCTCATTGTGTTAAGGATGGTAGGTGTGAAAATGTTGTCTATATCTTCCCATTTTTACAGAAGAACCTAAATTTCTTAGCGAACGCATTTTACACTCTACCAAGTTCTACATGCTTGCAAGTGACGGCTGCCGTGTTTTCTTTTATTAAAGTAGTACTGTTTATTCATGCGTTCGAAACTAATTATCCAGATTGCCGGTTCTCGGAATTTCTCCCATGCTGTGTGCTTCATTAAACTTCACATTGAGTTGTGAATATTTTAGTTGTCTAGTATTGTTTAACATGATCGATGGGACTGACTTCCTTTGCAAGATAGTTCTCTTTTTTAAACATAATACTTGTTTGATTGACTAATAATAGTATTGCATTAGGCAGTGATGGAGAAAATATCAACTGATAATTCGTCCATCGTTCAATTATGAAAGATGATCGCTGCAATTATTTCTCCTTGGATTAAATAACAAGGAAAAAGCAAACAAAAGTTAGATCTTGTTTCAAATTATGATGGAATGTTTTAAACCCGATTTGAATAAAATGCGAAATCAACGCTTCAAAATGCCATACGATCTATAAATGTATTTCATAATTTCACGTTCAAAAAGAAACTTAAAATTTAGATGCTTGCAGCTCAACCTATTAAAATACAATATTTATGAAAAATGCAATATTTATGAGAAAGTAAATATGTTATATGTAAATATATATATATGTATATGTGTGTAAATATATGCAAGTTAAGAAGCTATTTTCCATTTTTGAAGATTTTAATCGTCAGTATCAACTAATCAAGTGGATACCTGGGACAAAACAGTACCGAAACACCAGGCAAGAACACTGCGGTTCGTATCCTAGTTTCACTCCTTGATTGTGTCTAAGGTTGGGACATTTAGCATTATATTACTTAAAACCGCCCACCTGTATGTACATAGGGAAGGTTACGGACACATTGAGTAAAGCAGTAGGAGATATATATTTATCTGTCAAATCATCAGTTAGCTACAATATCGCATTCAATTCCTGTTCTGCAATGGGAAAGCTATCTTCGAAATATTAATATTAATATTAATATCACAACCGAAAAGTGATTATTTCTTCATTCTTGTAGCACATGAAGAAACCTGTCCGATAAACTGCACCTGATCATGATTAGTTCATGTAATTCATGCACCTTCAATGTCTTCAGTAGACTCTACCTTATATATATATTCGGCTCAGGTCAGTGGTTTGGAAACAATACAGATTTCTTTAACTCGACTCCACAAAACAAGTCATGGCCGGTGAACTTCATCCTGTAAGACATGACAAACAACATTCAGAAAACTAGAAATATAAGGCACATCACTGTATATGGTAAAATGTTTATCATATGAAATAATGCCATTCATACATGTCTGTATTTCTCTCTCTTTCTCTCTCACACACCAATATACTGTGTGCCTCTGTCTGTCTGTCTATTTGTCTGTCTGTCTGTCTGACTCTTTCTCTCTATATATATACTGTATGTGCGCGCACACACACACACACACGCACGCACACACACACACACACACACACACACACACACACACACACACACATATATATATATATATATATATATGTATACGTATGTGTGAGTTGTGTGTGTTTGTGTGCATTGAAAATTAAAACATTCTTCAATTTTAAAATCATATTCTCTCCTTAACATTTTTTATCACTTATTTCTAATACATATTTAACATCTTTCATATGCAAATTTCTCATTTGATATTCTATGTGCAGACTGAACAGACTATATACATCTTTCCCTTTCTAACAAAATACTTCTTTCATAAAAGTAAAACACTTTTTTCCTCCAATTCATTAACAGGCTTATCTCACCCTACCACTCCGTGTCTTTAGATTAATCTCTACCGTCCACACCATAACATTATTCAAATTTTTCAAATACGCTTACTTAAATTAGTTATTCAAACACATTTTATTCCATGTCAATTTCTTATATGTACTTTTAGTGAATGGCTGCTATCCAGTCCTCATTGTTGCATACTAAACAAGACGAAGCAGATAATATACGACACGATAAATCAATGCAACTTCCTGTAATGCCAATCTGTCTTTTAAATTAAATGTTCACAGTCCTGTTTTTTTTTTTTATCATTTCTATGTCTGTGAATGTAAAAGACTTCGGAAGGCTGACATAATAACGTACTGTTGACGTTGCAATCTTGTCCTCGTAAGTTGACTCAAAATCGATTCGCTCGGATGGCTAACACCCCACTGTATTTTTTTATTAATTTCAAATTCCAGTATGATGGGCCTGTGTCAATGACCTTTATTCCTCAGAATTAATTATCAAAACAATGCTGTTTCTTCAATATTACGTCTTTAATTTTCATTAATAAATCTTTCTTTGCTTACCCCATGAAGTATATTGGCGCTCAGTTTAAATAAAAAAATTAGCTGATCGTGGAAGAAAAAAGATCTCCATCGTAAGACTCATTAACATTGTACGAGAACATTGTATTATATTTTAGTTTTTTTTATTATCTAATTAGGTGATGGTGGTGGTGGTGGTGGTGGTGGTGGTGGTGGTGTTGGTTGTGGTATAGAACCCCATAGGCCCCCTAGCATTGTTTGTTAAGAGGGCTTAATGTTTAGTTGATGTTTTTAATGATAAGAAAATCTGAATTAGGTGAAGAACAACCAAGGAAAGAATGTTAGATAAAAAAAGATTCAGTGGGAAAGTATTTCAAGTAAATTTTAGTGAACAAACGTGGACAGTCAGATGTGTCAGCAAATATATTAGAATGGTTGGTAGATTACAAATTGAAAGGAGTAAACTTTGTTGCAAATAAGTCACATGGTATTACTTTGAATGCGGGATAGAGTCTTTCGCTGTGTAGGAACGACAGCTTCAGTAGCAGGCATACTAGCACTCACAAGTTTGTTAATCGTTCTACAATCTGAACAAAGGTTATTCAACAAACCAATGGTATTTTCTTGGGTGTTGGAACTTAATAGACAACTCAGTGTTTGTGTGTTTGTCGAGGCAATGTTATTTCTGAAATTTCACCTTTGCATGATGGACGGTTTGACAATAACAGCCACGTGAACATTTCTATTCTATCCATCCATCCATCATCCGTCTTCTCCGCCCATTATTCGTGGTAGTGTTCTCAGACACCTCTTGCATGGGTACTGTTAGCAGCAATTCTCATTAGAATTACCTGCTGGATTCCCAAGTGTGACTAAGTGAGACTATGAATTATTAAATATGCATCTCATTCTTCGTCTACACCTAGGATTCTTGCTAGTTGGCTCGGCTTCAAGAAAACTTCCTGCGATTTTTCCTTGCAGTATCCAAATCAATTTTCCGTGGAGAAGTAGAGGCCCGAGCTGAATAGACTACATGATATCCGATCACAGCATCTATCGATTACCGTTAAACCAGAGTTCATTAAGCTCTTGTATTACCGATCATACTCTTTCAGTTATTACCCAATATTCATAGATGAGGAAAAACAAGGCACATAAACCAAATCGAAGTTTACCTTGTTTACCAAGCTCTCAACATTTCATTAGAAGATGAAATGTTGGCGTATTACAGTGTCAGCACCTGAAATCATTGTCGCCTTCTGCCTCTCAGCACTTGTGAATGTGGCGCTAAGTAAATTCTCCACTTGTCTCAGCGATGGCCGACTAACATGCAGAATACACTGGGAAGACTTTCTTGAGAGAGTCACACTCTCGATCTGTTCAATACTAATACTCGTTCCCGCCTTGCAACATTTTCCTTTTGATGACCCAGGTAGTAGCATATCACCTGCAAAGAGGTATTGACAGATTCTACACCCACCGACTGTGATACCACTCCCAGAATAGTTGCACGTGCCAATCGGTTCATAAAAGCACTCTTGCATCCAAATTAAGAGACATTTCTCAACACACTGAGGACGTTTGAATTGAATGAAAACATGTAAAGAAACTGTGAAGCTCAAGATAGCTGAAGTACAATGTGCTTACCATCTTTGACGCAGCACAATTGAAGAGATATTCACGCTATGATAGTTCTTCGAGAAATTGTGAAAATATTGTCAAGAGGACATTATAGTGGGTGGTCGAGGTAGCAAGATTTTGGGAGTTATGGCTCCCGAAAATTTTCTATACGAATGCTCAGCTGTTTCTGTTCGAGCAAGTGGTGCTACGCCGAAAGCTTTAAATACGTGTATTCTACTTTGGCATGGATATATACTACCATTTCTTTTCTCATAAGCTGGAATTTTATATTGTCCTTATAAATAACGACGGCGTATTATGGGCCCACTCCGCGAGCTGTATAATATTGGGTTGCATTAAAATAAGTTGTCGTAATCTGAATGGAGGGAAGTTAGAGATGATTGTTTTTAATAACACAAATGCACACATTTAAATACATATCAAGAGAGGTGAAAAAAGAGACAGAATATATTCGGTGATAGAAACGAGAAAATAATTTAATAATTTAATAATTTTTATATTTATTTGTTTATATTGTGACAGTCTTGCAACCCGTCCAGTTGGAGGGATTTTATGTGTGTATGTATATATATATATATATATATATATGAGAATAATAATAAATGCTCCTTTTATTATTATTATTCATATCTACTCAAAATACACCACTTTAACTTGGTATTTCTACCTATAAAACGGGTGATATCCTAGTTTTTGTGTGATTTTTGCTACCCATGGTACCTATTAACATATTTACATTATCAAAGTTTTTTCAACCGAGATGATATTAATATATATATGTATATATATATATATATATATATATGTGTGTGTGTGTGTGTATGTGTGTGTGTGTGTGTGTGTGTGTGTGTGTATATATACATACATCAGAGAATTCGGAAGACTGGTCTTATGTGCCTGTGAATGTATTTATGTATTTATTTGCGTTGAAGTTTTATAAATAAGTTAAATGCGATCCATGTAATGGTAATTATCACATTATCGAAGTAATTACGTAAAGCTTTGACATATATACATACATGCATATATACTTGCATGCATATATACATACATGCATATATACATACATGCATGTATACATACATGCATATATACATACATGAATATATACGTGCATGCTCTCATAATCACATACACACACACTCATACATATATGCATATATGGCTACATACGTACATAATACATATGTGTGTGTGTGTGTGTGTGTATACAGATATAGACAGATAGTTATTAATATAAACAGTTAGGCGCAAAATACAAAAAGTAAAACATTTTATCGTGACTAAACGTGGTTGAGGGTGCTGTGCATCTCAAAGTACTTATATTGCTAGAAATAAGAGTTCAAGACATTTAATTTTATAAGAAGAACGCAATATGTTTACACAGAGAGTGGAGATAACCTCCCCATGACCGCCTCTAGAATCATTAGATTAGTTTCGCATATTTTGTAATCATCAACATTTGTGACTACTCAAACAGTCGATGGTTTGGCTAAACCGATCTACTTGTATATATGTTTTCACCATAAAAATTGATGGCTACTTTAACGAAATGCTAACGTGTGTATTAAAATAATAATATAAACAGTTAGGCGCTACTGCCTACGAAATAGGTGAGACTAGTCTAGTCTAGTGATTCTAGCGATGGTCATGGGTCAGTTATCTCTCTTGTCAGTGTATATATATATATTCTGCTCTTCTTACTGCCTTAAGAGTCTTTGACTCTTATTTCTAGCAATATAGAGCCTTCGGCACTCTTAGTCATGTCTAGTGACGATAAGATTATGTATCTATATACTAAATCAATAATGACGTTCACACTGGTAATCCACTCTCTGTATAATGCACAAATGTAATTCTTTTTTTCAAAATAAATTGCACTTCATATTCGCGTCTCCAATGAAGCTATAAGATATTATTCAGGCACTGAACTACCTTAAGAAATGGTCCTTGGTTATGAGAGGTAGGAATAGACAGGCTGGTGTGTCGTACAAATTAACAACTTATGCCTAACTGGAAGCAAAGTGCGGCAGTTAAAAACAATTGCCGAATAATATAAGGTTTACTCACCGTACCTTATTTCGTAACGAATTAAAATCACAGCCTTTATTTTCATAATACCTTAAAGCAGATTGATATATTATTGATAAATTCATATATCAAGCGTAACAAATATTTCTACATTTAATTTACCATAAACATATTTACAGATGTGGCCTTTTGTACAGAATTGCATCAAAATTTAATTAATTAATTGATTAAATAATTAATTAAGTAATCTGTATTAATTCTTTATGCTTTAGGCAAAAGGTGAGTAGCTTTAAGGAGAAAGTTGTAATCAGTTAAAATCGTCCCTAATATTTGTCAGGTACATCGTTTTTTTTTTTTTTTTTTGAAGACAGCAGGAAAGACAAAGTTGATTTGGTGGCAGCAGAACACAGAACACCTGGCAAAGTCATGCCGCGTTCTGTAAAATAATTTGAATCAAACACACACATGCGCTCGCACACGCTTACACACACTCTCACAAACAGACAAACTCACACACACACACACACACACAAACGTATATACACACACACACACACACACACACACACACACACACACCGTGACCAACTGGTACGTATTTTATTGACCCCGAAAGTATAAAGTGGACCTCGGCAAAACTTGAACTCACAACATAAAAGATAGACAGGATCCTTCTGATTTGGCAGACACCATTTTTTATTTAGTTTTTATTTAGTGTGTTTTCTACCGAAACACATTAAAACTTCGTATACATGTATATTTTATCTTATCGAACAGAGAAAAATTTTTATATTCGAAGTTATTTCATGTTAAAAATTGTCGTATTTCGGTAATTTCAACCAATCACAGACGTCTATTGAGGTGAAAACAATTACTGCTGTGGATTGTCAGCAAGACGTTGTGGCGGTGTAACGGGATCTTTTCCCTTGAATAAAATTAGTGCCATTATTTGTCAACGACAACTATCGGCGGTACTGTTATTTATGACATCGTTCGTGCGTTTGTACTGGTTTTAGCTTTAGGGTTTTAGGGTTAGGGTTAGGGTTTTAGGGTTAGGGTTAGGGCTTTAGGGTTAGGGTTAGGGTTAGGGTTAGGGTTATGAGTATTTTTGCCAGATTTGGTGAAAATCGGTTCAATACACTGCCACAAATTTTTCACCAAATTTGGCAAAAATACTCATAAGCCTAATTCTAACCCTGACCCTTACCCTAAAACTCTAACCCTAACCCTAACTCTATTGTTGACAAGCCACGGCAGTAATTTTCTTCCATCTCAATAGACGTCGGTGATTGTTTGAAATTACTGAAATACGACAATTTTAACACGAAATAACTTTAAAGATATAAACTTTTCTCAACAACACTAATAGTAAAAGATGTTTTATATGACACATTCTACCAGTGTCCCAAGTTTGAAAGTGTTTCTTTAGAAAACAAATGGTGTCCGCCAAATTAGAAAGATCCGATAGACAAAATGCTGCTAAGCATTTCGCCCGATATAGAAAATCTTCACATTAAATGTTATTTATGTATAACACAAACACTGACATACGAACACACGCACACACACCCACACACACACATGCAAACACACACACACTTGTACGCGTGCGCACACACACGCAAACACTCTCTCACAAGCTCGCACTAACGATCACACGTGCGCGTGCACACATACACATATACACATGTACACTCACATATATTTAGATATTTATAGAAAGTATAGAAAAGCGACAGCATATTAAAATGAAGCAAAAATAGCGTTTGCTAACAGTAATAATGTGAAGCGTTACTTAATTTATTAATAAACGAGTATGTCTTCGAATATTCCTAAGGAAATGAAATGAAATGGAATTTTGCATATCATTTCCTTGAGCATATTCAAAAACATTCAATATGTCCGTATAAGTAATTTGAGGAACAGAATCTACATTATTTCTGAAATATATATATATATATATATATATATATATATATATATATATATATATATATATATATATAAAACAAATAATAAATGAGTATATGCATATATACGTACAGCTATGTGCATACCTACGTCTACCTGTATATATAGGTGCATATCTGGGTACAGGACATTGCAAGCAAAACGTAGACAAGAAAATAATAATAACCAGAGTACAGAAAACACACAAGCCACATAGAGAACATTTTCTTTCATCAGCTACCCCCATTTTTAACACCGGCGTTTCGAAGAGTTGGGCAGGACGCATCGTTAAAATGGCTCTTCCCATGGACCGCAAATTAAATTTGTATACACAAATTAAACCTGTGCCATGGAGGAATGTAGTGGCGGACAAAAAACAAGACAGGAAAACAAACGGAAAAGAAAACAAGACAGGAAAACAGACGGAAAAGAAAACAAGACAGGAAAACAAACGGAAAAGGCTATGCGGCCAGACGTGGAAAATTATGTGTATATGAACGCTGTGAGGCACGAAATGAAAGTCTGGACGAAGTAAGTTCGCGTGTTTGCTCGGCGATAGCCAAGGAAGAAAAGGATTAGTGACCGGAAGCATGTGACCAGGGAGGGGTAAGGAAGAGAGAGAGACAGTGGTAGAGGGAGAAACAAGTGGAGGAAGTAGGAAAATAAGTGAGCAACGAGAGAAAGAGAGGAATATAGTGGTAACAGAAGGAAGAACGAGAGGGGTAAAGAGAGATACGTAGTAGTAACAGAGGAATGACGAGAGGGGGAAAAGGGGATAAAGAAAGAGATAGAGTCGCGTCAGAAAATATAAAGTTTAAAAAACTACTTACAACAGGGATGACGCAGGCGTTCGATCATGTAAAACAAATAATAAATGAGTATATGCATATATACGTACAGGTATGTGCATACCTACGTCTACCTGTATATATAGGTGCATATATGGGTACAGGACATTGCAAACAAAACATAGACAAGAAAATAATAATAACCACAGTACAGAAAACACACAAGCCACATAGAGAACATTTTCCTTCATCAGCTACCTTATTTTAACACCGGCGTTTCTAAGAGTTGGGCAGAACGCATCGTTAAAATGGCTCTTCCTATGGACCGAAAATTAAATTTGTATACACAAATTAAACATGTGCCATGGAGGAATGTAGTGGCTGACATATAAACAATTGCAGCGTGGAAGGTGTTTATAAGCCATTTAAGAAACACACAAAACCCGTTAGATTCTCTTCAACATTTAAATTTAATTTGCCAAAATATTTTCGTCGCTTTGAGACCGCGACCCGTTCACTGACAAAGTTCTGTGATGCAGCAAAGATCACTTGCTATGCAAGTACATCTCCGTAACACACACACACACACACACACACACACACACACACACACACACACACACACACACACACACACACACACACACATATATATATATATATATATATATATATATATATATATATATATATATATATATATATATATATATATATATATATATAAGGTTGAGGAGGGTATTGGATTTAACCAAACCCAAGAGGATACAGGTAATACCGAGTAAGTGCTGTATACCGACTAGTTTGCCCCAGTCGTTGTATGAACAGGATTGGGGATTATAAGTCGTGTATTAGCGTGTGTATATGTAAATATATAAAAATAAAAAGATAAAGAGAGCAATGGTAAGGTTGGAGAAGTATTTTATGGATAGAGACTTACAGCTGTTTCTGGGAAGATCCAGTATTTCCCTTCATCGGAGACACAAAAAATAGAGGAATCTATTATTATATCCATAGGCGGATATTTTTAGTATGAAGTGGTAAAGAGTGTGATGCGCTGAAAAAAGAGAGAACAGTACTTGAAGTGTAGTTTCATTCCAGTAGTAAATATCCGTGTAGAAATCCGTGTAAAGTAATCCTTGTGGGGATAATCCGGAAATAGATGTTGGAGCGAAGGCTGATACAGCATAGATAGCAGAGGTGAATATATGCCATACTGCGATGGATTTTTGCTTGTTTACTTGAAGAATGGCCAAGTCAAGTGAAAAGTGAGCGGTAATTAGGTCAAGTCATGAAGACAGAATGTGAAAGGGGATAGAGGAGAGATAGAGGTGGAGGATAGTAGCGGTATATTCTTATGGTCAGTTGATATTACAGGATAGAGGGGATGAGCATATAGAGTGAAGGAGGAATGGGGGGATGAGGTTGAAAGGTCTCGTGAGTAGGAAGGAATGCGCGTATGTAGTATATAGGTGGTGGGGGTATGAGTGATAAACCAAGGACAGAGATAAAGGGAGAGATGGGTGGGAAAGGTAGTTAGCAGTATCATATTATAGAATGCAGCCAAACCTATGTATAGACGGTGGAAAGGTATTGAAAGAAACGACGTAGTCTGTAAGCGTTGGTGGTGCTCTTGTGAATTAGAGAGTAGAAGAAATAGATTTGGGGGTATATATATGTGGTGATATGATCGAAAGGAAATAATCCTATTCAAAATATGGTAAAGGATGGATGTTTTTGCCAGGTTGAATAGGTTGCCTGTGGGGGCTCGTGTGATTCTGTTGCGTGACCGTTTGTGTAATTTTGCTTCTGATAGAACTTAAATGTGTGGAAAGAGCAGTGATTGCAGTTGCTAAACACTTCGTTATAACGATTAAGTAGAGTGGGAGAACTGTATTTTAAAATATGGAACGCCACCGTTAGGCAAAGCTTGCAGTTGGAGGGCTGGCCCTGGTTTGGAGTTCAGCGCATCACACTCTTTACCACTTCATACTAAAAATATCCGCTTATGGATATAATAATAGATTACTTTATCTTTTCTGTCTCCGATGAAGGGAAGTACTGGATCTTCCCAGAAACAGCTATTTACATATATATATATATATATATATATATATATATATATATATATATATATATATAATAATATTATTAGGGACAAAATCCAAAATTACAGGTAAAAAACTCAATTAAAATCAATTTATAAAAAATTAAAATTAAATTGAGCCTTATAGATAAAGTATATATAAAATATATATAGTTTTAGGGAAAATAACCAATTTTCAAGAACTCATCGATGAAAATCCACTATCACATAGAAAAATTAATAATTAAAAGCACAATAAATGAGTATAATGTAAAGTAAAGTAAATATCATAAGATAAATATAATAAAAAGATTACACGTGTTTCATAACCAATTTTCAAATAGAAAAGAAATTTAAATCGATTAAAATCAATTGAAATTATCGAAAATAAGTTCTATTCAAAAATATAGCTACTCGTCAGATCGTAAGTAGAACAATAATTAGATATATATCTCAACCAACAATAAGTACCAAATGAATTAATATGAAATACTTATTATATAAAGATAGAAAAATTATTTAAAAAATATCATAATATCAAAATAATAACCATTCAATAATCATCCCTTCATCCATTATAATAACATGTATATTATATACAAAAAACATCTTACATAAATTATCATTGTTTTAAATTATCATTGTTTTAAATACAAGTTGAACGAAGTTTAAGTTTAAAATAATAATGAAGATAAAATTAGTACATATTTAACCGGTGTAATAGTTAAAGCTATACTATTTAAAGCTAAAGACGTTTATTTAATTATGATTAAAGATCAATTGAATAATAGAAAAATACAAGATTATTTATTTCTACAAACGTAATAATAAAAAATATGAATGAAAAAATTATGAATGGAAAAAATTATGAATGAAAAAATTAGGAAAGAAAAAATTATTAAGAATAAAAGGTTAAACTTTATATATATATACAAAGTTTTGATTTAAAAAAAAACTTTAACGATATTATAAACTATAAAGATTAATAATTAATCAAATAATATTAATCAAAAATAATCGAAAATATATCAACACTATTCCAATCGAAGTTCTAATATTATGTTGAAATGAAACTATAACTTGTAAATAATATAGTGTTAAATAAGTTATCTATTAAAATAATCTATAAAGAACCAAATGAATAGTATAAAAACAAGAATACATATTATTTTCAAATAGTAGAAAATCTTTAGCAAAGTGAAAACAGTACTTCCATTGAGGGAGGTACAGGACCTTCTAATATAATTTAAATGATGTTAAATTATCTTAAAGTTTTGTCATCAGATTTAGTATTTTACCCGATGGACTATTATAGTATTTTATTTTACTTCATATTATCTTATTCTATTTTGCTTTATTTATCTATTTTAATTTTTTAATCGCTTAATTGTATTTGAATTGGAATTATAGAAAGATATATATATATGCATTGTGCTATATTTTATCTGTATGTTATTAGTAGAAAAAATATATATATAAATTTTTATATTGTGGGTTTTATGTTGTGTTTGATTTTTTATATATATTTTCTTATGTATTTATGGACTTTGATGAATTTCTTTATATATGATCGTTTATTGAGGGGACTGTTGTATGTAGAGTCGTTGACCCAAATGTAATGCCTTTATTCTGTAACTTATAAGTTTATATATATATATACATGCATGCATATGTATATTTAAAGGAGACCACTAGGTGGACTGTTAATGTGCTTGAAAAAGATCACATGTAATGCGTCTACTAAGACCGAATCATTCTCAATTCCTATATGCACATACATCTATACGCGTATATATATATATATATATATATATATATATAATAATTTTCCAGAGGATGTAGCAACCGTTACCAATATAGCATAAGAACTTACCTTAGGGGATCATTAACTAGATTCCTTAAGGGTCGTTCTCACAGTTTATATTTATATTATAAGGTTTTTAACTTTTAAATTTTCATATTCAAAAGAGACAGAGAATTCAAACTCGATGTATCGATTTATTCACCACTCTATGTTAACATTTCTGTGCCAAACCTATCCAGTGACTGGTCCATTGGATTTAGACATTTGGCACTTCTTCAGGAGTGGTTACCATTCGAACAAAACACGAAAAAACAAACCCCTAACAAACCTACAGTATATAAGTAAATCAAGTAACCATCCTAGGGTTATAATAGAGAATCTAGTAAAATATATATCTTTAAGACTCTCCAAAGTATCTGCTAACAATAGGGTATTTAATAATGAAGCTAATTTCTATAATGCAGCACTAAATAAGGCAGGATATAAAGAAAGGGTCTCCTATATTGAAAATGGTAGCAATGGAATTGAAACAACTGACAACAACAACAACAACGATAATAATAATAATAATAATAATAATAATAATAATAATAATAATAATAATAATAATTATTATTATTATTATTATTATTATTATTATTATTATTATTATAATAATAGGAATAAACACAAAGTAAATAAACTAAATAAACCAAAGTACCCTCATAAAAACAACATAGGTAACTTAAAATTCTTTAAAAACAATATTAATAACCATGAGGATAATAATAAGGATAATAAAATCTGGCTCATAATCCCATTTGGGAGAAATATCAGGAGTAATCTGATAGCTGAGTTTAGAGAAGTGATTGGTGGACACTTCCCAAGGAGCTGACACCATGGTAAGATTATAAACACACATATAATCAGATTTGGATTTTCAAATACTAAGAACATAGCACAGATAATAGCAGCACATAACCTTAAAATACTTAAGTCTAGAGAAACAGGTAGGAATGAGAATTTGAATAATAATATAAATGGCAGTAATAATAATAATAATAATAATAATAATAATAATAATAATAATAATAATAATAATAATAATAATAATAATAATAATAATAATAATAATGAGAATGATAACAATGATGGTAATAATAATAATAATGATAATAATGGTGATAATGGTAATAATAATAATAATAACAATAATAATAATAATAATAATAATAATAATAATAATAATAATAATAATAATAATAATAATAATAATAATGGAGGTTCATTTATTAATAATAGGAGTAAGAACATAATCACAGTAAAAGAGGTAAACCCTAGGAGAATAAAATTTGAAGGACCTAACGTGAAAGTCAAAAATATAATATATCAATGCAAAGTAAAGACTCAAACAGGTACCATGACATACTTGGGGTGCACTTCAGGACAGGTATGCCGTAGAATTTCTAACCATTTCTCATGCTTTAGAGATAGGAAGAAAATGGCAAGCACTAGTCTTAGCAAATACATCTGGGGTTTTAAGGAAAGTAATAAACAGTATTCATTAGAATGGTCTATAATAGTTAGATCAATGCCATATGAGAGAGGAAGAAAGTATTGTTCGCTCTGTACGGTGGAACTATACCACATACTCTTCTCTAAGGATAAATCGATTAATAAAGTATAGAATAATGCTCTGAAATGTACACATATCATAAGAAGTACATTTCGTTGGTATAAATGATCTTAAGATGTGATGAAGTACAACATGATGTCTCATGTATGTTTGTGTATGTGCAATTATGCATATATGGATGAGTGCATATAAGTGTGTGTGTGTGTGTGTATATATGAAAGATATGCATATATATATATATATATATATATATATATATATATATATATATATATATAAATATATATGTATGTGTGTGTAAGTGTGTGTGTGTGTATATATATATATATATATATATATATATATATATATATATATGTATATGTGTATATATATATATGTATGTATATGTACATGTATATGTATGTATGTGTATGTGTGTTGTATTTGTATGTATGTGTGTATGTGTATGAGTGTATATATATATATATATATATATATATATGTGTGTGTGTGTGTATGTATATGTGAATACATATATGTATGTATATGTGTGTGTCTATGTATATATGGATAAGTATACGGGTAAAGTGTATGTATGCATATATATACGGATAAAGGAACGGGTAACATAGTATAGTAAAGAGAAATAAACAAAATAATTAATTAATCTAGTGGAAATCCACAGGAGAGCAATAAAAATAGAAAATTAAGGAGTTATCTCCCCTATAATAACAAAGATGAAATCTAACGAGGTTTTAAGGATTTAATGATAGTTATGTATGTGTTTTTTCGTGTTTTGTTCGAATGGTAACCACTCCTGAAGAAGTGCCAAATGTCTAAATCCAATGGACCAGTCACTGGATAAGTTTGGCACAGAAATGTTAACATAGAGT
>NC_142932.1:71777120-71797120 GCF_046866305.1 Octopus bimaculoides | reverse complement strand
ATTTACGAAGATGATATTTCAGTAGCCAATTTTTTAGATGTAACATTAGATATTAAAAATGAGACATATAGACCATATCATAAACCTTTAACTAACCTAAAGTATATTAATAAATCAAGAAATCATCCTAGAGCTATTATTGATAATTTAGTTTAAATGTTTCATTAAGACTCTCTAGATTATCTGCTAATAATAGGGTTTTTAATAATGAAGCTCATTTCTATAATTCAGCATTAAATAAGGCTGGTTATAAAGACAAGGTTTACTATATTGAAAATGATAGCAACAAAGTTAAGGCAAATGACAGTCAATGAAAATAAGAGAAATAAACCCCAAAATTTTCATAAACATAACATAAGTAATTTAAAAATTTTTAAGAATGATATTAGTAATTCTGATAATAATAAAGATGATAATGTTTGGTTCATCATCCCATTTGGGAGGAATATCAAAAGTAACTTGATTGCAAAGTTTAGAGAGGTGATAAGTAGACATTTCCCAAAGAATTCACACTATGGTAAAATTATTAATACACATATCATTAGATTTGGATTTTCAAATACTATAAATTTAGCACAAATAATTGCAGCCCATAATTTTAAAATACTAAAGTCTAAAGAAATAGGGGCGAATAGGGATTTAAACCATGATATAAATAGCAATAATAATAATAATAATAATAATAATAATAATAATAATGGCGATATTATTAATAATAGTGATAATGTTTGTAATAGTAGGAATTTAATTATAGTAACTGAGGTAAACCCTAGAAGATTGAAATTTGAAGGACCTAATGCGAAGGTTAAAAATATAGTTTATCAATGTAAGGTAAGGACTCAAACAGATACTAAAAGATACCTTGGATGCACTTAAGGACAAATATGTAAACGAATATCTAATCATTTTTGTACCTTTAGAGATAGAAAGAAAATAGCAAGCACTAGTCTTAGTAAATACATCTGGGAACTCAAAGAACAAAATAAGCCATATTGGTTAGAATGGTCAATTGTCGCGAGGTCTTTTCCATATGAGAGGGGTAAGAAATACTGTTCGCTTTGTACTTTAAAGCTTTATTTCATACTATTCTCTAAGGGTAAATTGATAAATAAATTAACAAATAATGCTCTGAAATGTACACATATTTTAAGACATATTTTCGTTGGTGTAAATAAAATTGAAATATGACAAGGTGTTATAATGGATTTTACCATAGCAGTTAGTCCATAGACAGATCATACTAATATAATTTAATAATGGCAGCAAGGATTTTGTAAAATCCTTTTAAGATAATATGGTATAGATTCCCATGTTAGTTTAAGATTAGATATAATATATACCAAATTATAAGATAAATTTAGATCCTTACATAGGATACATTAGTATGTAATGTACAAATAACAGTTGTGGGCTTTACTTGAATTTTAGTGGCATTTGAGGATTGAGTTCAATTATAATAGAAAATTGACTATAACCCATAGTACATTGTAGTAATAATTTAGGAGTATTATTATTATTGATGATTTTGTTAAAAATATTTCACTTAGACTCTCTAAATTATCTGTTAATAATAATAATATGATTTTTAATAATGAAGATCAATCCTATATTTCGGCATAAAATTTGGACAGTTTATAAGAGAAGGTTTACTAGATTGAAACTGGTTGTAATATAATAATAATAATAATAATAATAATAATAATAATAATAATAATAATAATAATAATAATAATAATAATAATAATAATAATAATAATAATAATAATGGTATATAATATTAGATATGAAGGCAGGTCATATTTAAATATCAAATATTAAAGTTATAAATAGCGGCTGGAATTTTTCCATTAAAATCTAGGCACAACTTAGTATGGATTAATTATAATGAAGAGTTAATTATAAGTTGTAGTACAGTACAGTACGATATAGTGTGTTATTAGATCTTAAAGCAGACTATATAAGTGTATAACTTGACGGTGAGAATTGTTTATAATTTATAATATGGAGTCCATAGAATATAATAATTATAGCAGACAATATTAATATGTTAAAATATAAATTAAATATAACACATGTGGATTTTGAAAAAATTCCTAGAAGTAATTATTCCTATTGCAATTGAATTTTTTTTGGCTCCTATTTTATGGTACTATGTAGTATAATATTGGATTTTAAGGCAGGCACATCAATGTAAAATTTGTCAATAGTAATTGTAGCTTTCCAGTGGCCCCTAAGATAATTTATATATCTTGAATAATTAATAATAAATAAGAGAAGTTTTAGTGATTTAGTAATTATTGGTAGTGGTGTAATAGTCATAGAATATGGCAAGGAGTTACCCCCCTATTGCAAGTTAGCGTATGTAAACAGAGAGGATTTCGTATTTGACCGATAGTGGTATAGATTTAAATTTTAAATTTGATTTTGTTCGATTAATTCATTATGTGTTTTTTGGGGTTTTTTTTGTTCTAATGAAAAGTATTCCTGATGGCGTGTACGACAACTAATATATTTAACTTATTTTAATGGTTAAATATAGTTATACACAGAAATGTTTACATTGAATGAATACATAGATATATTAAACTTCGGTGTTGAATCTCTTTATTAAATGTATAAATTTGAAACTTTGGAGATATATCTATATCTATATCTATATATATATATATATATATATACAAATTAAAAGGGTAAAGGATTATCAATTTATTAATTAATAAATCAATTAATAATTAATAATTTTTTTACCAAGGCCATCGGTATGAAAGCACCATTATTGGTGGAGAACTTATTCAAAAGCTCATATATATTTATAAATATAATTAAGGGATCAGCAAATATTTGCTTCACCATATACCGAAGTTCAGAAATAGCAGCTAAAAAAGCTGAGAATCTCACAGATAGCATCACTTGTAACTCACAAAGGCAAAAACAAGAAGAAAAAACAATGAAAAACTAACCAATTCCGATGGTTAACAGCAGACGCGTTTCAGGATTATGATTAACAATTAATAATTAATAATCAATTTCCTTCATCAGTACTGTATTCCAGTAGTAAATTTGACTATGCTAGCAAACCGTACAAGCCTGGACGAGTAATATTCTACACCGACACAGATCAGAAAGCATAACCGAATCCACCTCGGTCAGTCAGTCTAACTGCCCCCTCCTCAAGAAATTACCATGTGCGCGACAAGTGATATCGCAGAGAAATCTGCGTATACTAACCGTGAGTGAATAATTATTACAAATTAAAAGGGTAAAGGATTATCAATTTATTAATTAATAAATCAATTAATAATTAACAATTTTTTTTTTACCAAGCCCATCGGTATGAAAGCACCATTATTGGTGGAGAGCTTATTCAAAAGCTCATATATATTTATAAATATAATTAAGGGATCAGCAAATATTTGCTTCACCATATATCGAAGTTCAGAAATAGCAGCTAAAGAAGCTGAGAATCTCACAGATAGCATCACTTGTAACTCACAAAGGCAAAAACAAGAAGAAAAATCAATGAAAAACTAACCAATTCCGATGGTTAACAACAGACGCGTTTCAGGATTATGATTAACAATTAATAATTAATAATCAATTTCCTTCATCAGTACTGTATTCCAGTAGTAAATTTGACTATGCTAGCAAACCGTACAAGCCTGGACGAGTAATATTCCACACCGACACAGATCAGAAAGCATAACCGAATCCACCTCGGTCAGCCAGTCTAACTGTCCCCTCCTCAAGAAATTACCATGTGCGCGACAAGTGATATCGCAGAGAAATCTGCGTATACTAACCGTGAGTGAATAATTATTACAAATTAAAAGGGTAAAGGATTATCAATTTATTAATTAATAAATCAATTAATAATTAATAATTTTTTTACTAAGCCCATCGGTATGAAAGCACCATTATTGGTGGAGAACTTATTCAAAAGCTCTGGTTAGTTTTTCATTGTTTTTCTTCTTGTTTTTGCCTTTGTGAGTTACAAGTGATGCTATCTGTGAGATTCTCAGCTTTTTTAGCTGCTATTTCTGAACTTCGGTATATGGTGAAGCAAATGTTTGCTGATCCCTTAATTATATATATATATATATATATATATATATATATATATATATATATATATATATATATATATATATAGTATTTATATTATAATATGCTTGAATGACACGCATCTTCTTCCTAGTAAATTTTATTTTACTTATTGATACACACTCTACACAGTCCTTTTACTCTTTTTTTCTCTTTCGCTCTTCTTCTTTTACTTCCTCTTCTCCCACTATTCTGTCCTGTTACTCTGTCACTCTCCTTCTCACTCACTCCTGCTCCATTACTCATGTGGCTCCCGTCGGCAATCTATCTTTGTTCTCCTAACTTGTGTTTCTTTCTTTCCGTTGTAGCTGGAACACCTGTCCAAGCTTGATTTACGCGTTCGCCACCACAACATCGTTTCGGTGTAGCAGTCCTTCTTGTTTGTTTTCATTATCCTGTTTGTGTTACAAATTTAACCCTCCGCAAAATCCTAAATTTTGCTTAATTTACTTTGCGGGTGCTACTGATCTATCGAAAGCGAATAATGTTGTTAATTGATCGAAATACGTGAGTAGAAGAACAGCCAACAACTGAAGAAGGGTTGATCTTGATGTTGTTTGTCGTGTTTTCCATTTCTGTCCTTCGTTGTTTGAAAAAAATATTTCATATTTACGTACTCCTACTTTGTATTTATATATATATATATATTATATGATTGAACGCCACGCGTCCTCGTCTTAGTACATTTTGTGTATCTATCTATCTATCTATCTATCTATCTATCTATCTATCTATCTATCTATCTATCTATATATATATATATATATATATATATATATATATATATATATATATATATATGGGAGAATATACGAAAAAACAACAACAGACGAGGACAGGTGGTGTAAATAACAAAAGGATGTATTAGTATGACGCTCGGGAATACGGAAAGTCTTTGACGTTTCGAGCTACGCTCTTTAACAGAAAGAATACGGAGACAAGGAGAAAAACACGGATAAAAAAAATTGAATAGTGTCCAGTCAACGGTCAATCACTATATATATGCGCGCGCGCGCGTATACGTATGCATTTGTGTGTTTGTTCCCCACCATCGACAACCGATGTTTACGTCACCGTAAATTAGCAGCTCAGCAAAAAGGAAACTATAGAATAAGTACTAGTCTTTTAAAGAATAATTCTGGGGTCGATTTGTTCGATTAAAAGGCAGTGTTCCATCATGGCTGCAATCAAATGACACAAACGAATAAAAGAATAAAAGAATAAATGCATATATATATACATATCTCGCCCCTTGCTCCCTCCCCCCTTTCTCTGCCACATAACCACGCACACACCATATACACACCAGCACTGGTTGTCAAGCCGTGATGGGGGACAAATACAGACACAGACAAACGCACATAGGTACACACACTCAAACACACAGACATGCACGCACACACGCACACACACGCACACACTTAACACACACAGACATTTAACACACACACACACACACACTTAACACACACACACACACACATTTGACACCCGATGCTGGTGTTTTTTCGTCCCCTTAATTTAGCGGTTCGGCAAAGAAACCGATAGAATAAGTATTACGCTTACCAAAATAAGTTCTGCGGTCCATTTGGTCGACTAAAGGCGGTGCTCCAGCATGGCGTCCGTTAAATCACTGAAATAGATAATAGAATATATATATATATTTATATAAATACAGCGTTGGCCAAATGTTGGCTATCTAAATGTTAGTGAAACTCGTAAACATGGTAGATTATGGCATATTTCACAATATATATTAATTTTAAAATCTGTTTGTCCCTCCTTTAGCATCAATTTCCGCTTTTATACGGTTAAGCATTGAATCAATTAGTTTCTGCAGGTTCTAGGCGCAATTTTACTCCATTCTTCTCTCAACTTTTGGTACAAATGCTCTTTATTTTTAATTGTGTTCCTAATAGCTTCCTCAAGAGTTCCCCATCGGTGTTCGATTGGATTTAGATCGGGACTTTGAGCTGGCCACTCCATGGGAACAATACCCTGTGTATCAAACCATTGACGAGTATTCTTTGCTGTATCACAGGGAGCGTTGTGCTATTGAAAGATAACATTGCTTTTCGACACTCCTGGATGCAATGTTGCAATTGATGGCTCTGAAACATCCGATAACATAGAAACAGGGGTAGATGAGCATAAAAATATTTCTCCAGGTCCTGCCACAGACATGCAGGCCCACACCATGATAGAACCACCCCCGTGTTTTACGGTTGGTACCAGACATTCAACCTTAAATACTTCTCCAGCTTTGCGACGCACATAAGTTGCACCAGATGTACCGAAACCTGAGTAAAAGCATGAAAAATATTAGCTTTATGTTGGATACTTTTTATATATTTGGGGTAACAAAACAGTTACATTAAGTTTATATCTTACCTCATAGTTACTTTCATCTGACCATATAATTTTCGACCATTGCTCACTGGCCAAATTTGAGTGATGTTTGGGCCACTGAAAACGATTTTTCATATTCGCTTCAGAAACTCATGGCTTCTTACTGACTTTAAAGCCTTTCAGAACGTACTCTACAAGCCTTCTTCTAACAGTTCTGTTTGATATTTGTGAAGTTCTTGCCTCGTTGAAATCCGCACAGTGCTGCGACGATGTTTTTCTTCTGTATCTGAGTGACTGCCGGCTGATGGATCTGTCATCACGAGGTGATGTAACCATTTTTCTACCTGTTCTTTGTTTTGTCTTCGCATCTTTTGTCTTTCGGAAGAACTAGAGTGTCGTTTGCACCGCACATCGAGAACATTTCATCTGAAAAATTTACCTTTGAGACATTCCATCTTCATGATGAGCTACAATTTGTCCTCGCTCACACTCATTCAACTCCCTCGTTTTGGGCATTTTACTGCTTATTAAATATATCTACAGCGTATTTTAGCATAAAACTGAAATAATCAAGGAATAATAAGTTTATTTTGGACATTGGTCTTACTCATGTCTAGTTGCATATGTACAGTACAGTATAAAAGCGGTAATTGATGCTAAAGAGGGTAAACCAGATATTAAAACTAATGTATCTTGTGGAATATACCATAATCTACCATGTGCACAAATGTCATTGACATTGAGATAGTAGAATCTCAAAACATTGGGGTTGCCTAATACTTTTAGCCAAGGCTGTATATTCTACATATGTGCATAATATGCGACCGCGACCTGCCACTCACATCAGCGTTTCAATATAGATGTAATAGCAAGGCGGCGAGCTGGCAGAAACATTAGTACGGCGGACGAAATGTTAAACGGTATTTCGTTTGTCTTTACGTTCTGAGTTCAAATTCCGTCGAGGTCGACTTTGCCTTTCATCCTTGCGAGGTCGATAAATTAAGCACCAGTTGCGTACTGGGGATGATCTAATCGACTGACCAAGATTTCAGGCCTTGTGCCTAAAGTAGAAAAGAATATAGATGTAATAGGTATTCCTTAGTATCAAATGTCTAAAGCTTCATCCTAACATTGGTACGATGACGAAATTGCCTCAGTTTGTTATTAACACTACCTCCTGACATTTGGGTGCCCTTTGAGGGCTGAAAAGGTATGGCACAGTCTTTGGGCAGCAGAAAGATGTGATTATTCATCAAGTCGTCATTCTTAACTCTAAACTTATATGCCAAAATGCAGTATTGTAAGCTCTGCGAATTTTCCCTTCCCTCCTCCAACAGCCATGTATTTCTCATCAGCCTAGATACCACATCTTGCCCCTTCCTCTCTCTCGCTCCCCCCCACACACACCCACACACACGCCATATACACACCAACACCACTTGTCAAGAAGTGATGGGGTACATATACACCGACATACATACGCACGCACACATGACAGGCTTCTTTGAGCTTGCGTCAACAAAATCCCTCACAAGGCTTCGGTCGACCTCAAGCTATAGTAGAAGACAACGTCCTAAGATGTCACGCAGTGGGACTGAACCCAGAACAGTGTGGTGGTAAAGAAAGCTTCTTACCACACAGCTACGCTTGCGCCAACTCACACAAACATTATGAATCCACCTGCACCCGTAAATATACATATATCTATGCATGTACATGTACATGCGTCTGTTTCTATGTGTACTGTGTGCGTGAGTGTAGACGTGTGGTTTCTGTCAAAATATTATTCTTTTCTACTTTAGATACAAGGCCCGAAATTTTTTGAGGAAGAGCCAGTTCATTATATCGACATCAGTAGGCAAATGGAACTTAATTTATCAACCTGAAAGGATGGAAAGCAAAGTCAACTCCGGCGGAATTTGAACGTAGAACGTGATGACAGACGAAATACGGCTAATCATTTTTCCTGGTCTACTAATGTTTCTTCCAGCTCGCGACTTCTGTCAAAATATTATTAATTAAAGAATATAATTCAACAATTGTAAACTGTTCTACTTTATCTTTGTTATATGCAATACTATAATATAAGTCGGGAGATGCATCTTTTAATGACGTTTCGACAATAATTTTATTATTTTATAGACCACTAAATAGCAAAAAAACATTGTTTGTCGATATATTTATTGTGTTCTGACGCTATCATCTGAATATATCATCTGAATAGAAAGGGAAAACAATTTCCCTGTTATGAGGCTAAAATCATTGAGAAAAGAATGGGTTTTACATTATTTCAATAACAATATCGAATAATGATATTGTGCACAAGTACAACGTATATATACACACACATACAATGTATATATATATATATATATTTATATATATATATATATATAGGTGTGTGTGTGTGTGCGTGTATATATATATAAGTATATATATATATATATACATATATATATATATATATATATATATATATATATATATATATATATATATATATATATATATATATATATATATATATATATATATATATATATATATATATATATATACATAGGTACATACATACATCATACATATATCCATATATAAATACTTGCATGCATATATATGTATAAACAGAGATACATATATATTCATGGATAGATATGCGTGTCAATATATTTATATATATATATATATATATATATATATATATATATATATATATATATATATATATATATATACAAGCACACACACGCACTCACAAATATATATTTATATATAATTTAGATCTATCTCAATATCTCTATCTACCTGTCTGTCTATAGGTACACCCAAACAAACACACCCATCCACCCATAACCCCCACCCCGCCACAAACACATGTTGCTTATATATTTAATTTCACCACGTTAGCAATATAAATATAGAATGTTTTTACTGCCTTGAAACAATGACTACCTCAAACCACTCTTATTTTTTTTTACCACACAACACCACATCCCTGCATAATCTATAATTGAAGGATTTGATAATGTAATTATAAGAAGGCAGTCCTTTAGACTCAAGAAATGGCTTGTGGCTTTTGAAGTATCATAAGTAGATATCTCCTACTCTAGCTATTCTTTAATCTGAATTACTTTATGTACAAGTACATTTTTCTCTATACTCTGTTAACTTTTGAATATATTTCTGCATCTAATAACGAAAATAATTACAATTCTCAATATGATTATAAATTATAGTATTAAAGAAAAGCCTGATTATTATACTGACAATCTCACACTTCAATAGTACATGTTGATAATGTTGAATAAATCTCATTATAAGAGAGAATGCACTGTCCCTTTGACATCAACGAAATCTCACATATCTACACTACAGACTCACTAACTCCCATTTTAGTATTGAAAATCTAATGTTTCTTTTTCCTGCATATGCATACAGTATATATATATATATATATATATATATATATATATATATATATATATATATATATATATATATATATATATATATATATATATATATATATATATATATATATATATATATATATATATATATATACATATATATATATACATATATATATATATATATATATATATATATATATACATATATATATATACATATATATATATATATATATATATATATATATATTTATATATATACATATATGTATATATATATATATATATATATATATGTATATATGTATATATATATGTATATATATATATATATATATATATACATATATATATATATATATGTATGTATATATATATGTATGTATATATATATGTATATATATATATATATATATCTATGCCTATCTATCTATCTATCTATCTATCTATCTATCTATCTATCTATCTATCTATCTATCTATATATATATATATATATATACACACATATATATAATTAGACAGAATGAGGTAACAAATCCAACGCTGTGAGGAATTTTCAGGACATTTATAATAAAAGAGTCTTACAGCTGTTTCTGGGATAGCATGGCTTCAACTGAGAAGGAGTGAGAAAATATTTGAGTTCGAATTACTGTGGAAAAGAAAGGGAATATAGAGGGTAATAAGAGAAATAAAGTAAAAATAAAATATATAAAGATATTGTAGTTGTAGTTCCATTATTCTAGGAAAATGGTGTATAGAAGTGGTAAAAATGTTTCCGGTACATGGTGTGTAAGTTCCAATAGTAGTTCATATTTAGTCATTTCAATGCATGGAGCCGTGGAATCAGTGCTGCTCGTTCGAAAGGTTTTTGTGGTGTGAATGAAAAATTTGAGTATGTATTGGTGGTATAAATGGAGGGTGGAGAGATGTGTATGATTAGAAAGAGGAGAAAGGTCAAATCTAAAACAGGAATGGAAAATGAGAAGAAAGAGAGAAAAAGAAAAAAAGGAGAGTGACAAAAGCAATGAGTGAAAAAAAAGAGAGACAAAAGCAAAGAGTGAAAAAAAAAGAAAAGGTGAAGGAAGTGAGTGAAGGGAGTGCTAGTTAGTGGTCATGATAATGCAATGAGAGGATGGGAGAGATGGGGAGAGGGAGAGGAAGTGATGAGAAGTAAGGAGTAAAAGAATGTGAGATATGTGAGTAGGGGTGATATGACAGAGCTGCATTAAGGGATGGGTAGAGAAAAGGTAGAGAAAAGATAAGTGAGTTGTAGTTTTGGTAGTAAAACTTGAGGTGGAAGGAAGAATACAAGGATGTCAAATTACTATAAATAGACGTGCATGATAGGTTAGTTTCAGGTAGGAAAACGAGGAAAGTATATATATTTGCGAATATGTATACAAATACACACATATATACTGACATATTAATACTACTGCTTCATCATATTACTTTAGTAGTGTTGAAGATTTGTGTTTTAATATGTGAAGCATAACTTACAGGTTAAGCGTTGACCTTGGTATGGAAGCCCTAAATAAATTATGGACCATGACAGTGTAGAGAATATTTCTATTTTTTTTATATGACGTCTGTGACTGGTGAGTGTTGTGAATTTACTGTGTTTCTTGTATCTAAAACAATTGAAATGAGCGGCATATCGATGTTTAAAATTAATGGTTGACCCTATATATATGTCTTTAGAATTGCATAATGAGTCGAGGACGGTGCATTTATAAATGACATTAGATCTTCTACAATGGGTTTGTAGAGGGCAGATAGACCCAGGATGGCAGTTACAAGTGGGTGCATTTTGGGGGTTATTTTCAGGAATATTGGTGGTAATGCTGTCAGAAGAGAGGATAAAGAAGGTGGTAGAAAGCTCTAAGTTATTAATATTATAAATGTTATTATTACTATTATTGTTGTTATTATTGCTATCGTTGTTGATTGTTATATCTGTAAGGGTAGTGGAAGTTGTGGTAGTGTTCTGGATAGTGCTAGTAGGATGAGTTGGGTTATGGTTGTGTTTATGGCATGAGGTTTAATGCTGGAGCTGTGTACATGTTGGGCGCCCGTGAATTTAGAGTTGTTATAACGTGAGTTTTGATAGTAGAGAGAAAGTTTTTCTTTAATGGAGGGTGCTGTGATAGATTCAAAGCTGGGTAGGGTGGAATAAAATAGCTTCATGGTGGATCTATTAAAGAGAGAGTAATATTTATGCTGTCGAGGTAAGTTAGTGTCCAGTATATTAAAGAAAGATTTACTTAAGTTCTTAACATTAAGTGAGAAGGGAGTGTATTCCATAGAATAGAGCATCCACCACTTTTATTTGGGTGTTTAGGGGTAGTGCTATCTATATTTTTGGAGAATGGCACATTTTTGTTAGCTGTTTTAGCTTTTGACCTAGTGTTATATGTGTGCATGCGGGGTGTAGGTTGTCTTAATGCGAGTTCCTCCGGGTTCTATCAAAGTGTATATGTGGTCTGTTGTGATTCTGATGGTTGGTGTGTCGTTGCAATGTGATTTCAGATATATGTTGTTTGAGCCTAGTATTGGGGATGTATTTTATTTGTTGGGAGAAAACACTGCCAGCGAGCGCTTGGTTGTAATATGGTGAATGGTTATTGAAAATTTCCTCAGTGGCAGAGAGGTCAGATATACGGATCGAGATACCCTTGACTATGTTATCGAAGGTGAATTTGTGGTAATTGGAATGAATGTTTAGATATTTAAGGTATTGGTTAGGTTTGTGATAGGAAGAGTATGGGGAGGTTTGTAAGTTTAGAGTTAGGTCTAAAAATGTTCAAACGTTATAGACATGTTTAGCCTGGAGAAGAATTTGTGTAGATCATTTCTAGCTCGTTCTAAAGATGATTTATTTATGCTATTGGTAAATAGCAAGGCTTCATCTCTGTAGAGGCCCCTCTTGAAGTTAGGGAAATGTATTTGGAGCTAGTGGAGTATGTATACTCCAAATAGGTCGGTGACCTGGGCGGAATCAGAGGATCCCATAGTAATGTCAAATAAATTGCTATAGTTATTGTTATGGTGATTGGCTCGGTACCAGAGTTTGTTCTCAAAAGAAATAATGGGTTTGCGGGCATTAAGAATTTTGTCAATTTCTAGTGGGTTAAGGTTAGTTAGATTCCTAGCTAGAAGAGCTTGATTAAGAAGTTTGGGAGAAATGGAAGGATAGTAATTATTTATATCGAATTGTATGAAAGGATAAGAATTTTGTTGTTTAAGAGATAGAGCCATGTAATAACTTCACCTGTACAGGAACGTAAGTTGATGCTTAATCTCTCCTTGGTGATTGGTATTATTTTGTCCAAAATATTTTTACTTACTCTTCCCAGGTCTGATTTGGTGGGGCATATGAGGCGTATCTATGGTTTGGTTATGATGTCCTTCTTATGATCTTTGAGGCTGAAGCTTGAACGTGTAGGTGAGTATATATATATATATATATATATATCACGAAGGATTGGCGCAAATCGGTGTTTAGGTATGAGCACAATTTAGGTTTGTTGAAATATGTTTGTCACATATTTTAATTGCTAAAGGCAAATACACACCAGTTACTGTGGAGAAAGAATCTCTCTCATGGTAAAAAGGTGTGAAAATGCCAGTTCGTTCAATGTCACCATCTGTTAGGAATTTCAGACACCGATATTTGTAGTCTTTTGACTAGTGTTAATGAGGTGTACCTAAGAGAGGCAATTCTGAACGAAATAGTACAGCTAGCAGCGTTATACATAATTCAACTAACATAAATTATGCTCATACCTAAACACTGCTTTGCGCCAATATTTCGTTATTTATCTCGATCGGGCGATCTACTAGCGCAAAATAGTCAACGTGTTGACTGAATTAAATATAAAGCTACACGACTCATTTAGTGCGTTCAGAGTTGCGTCTCAGAAGTACATCTCATTGACAAGAGTAAAAAAATTGGAGCATCGATGTCTGAGATTCCTAAAAGATGGCGACACTGAATGAACTGGTGTTTCCACACACTTTTACCATAGGAGAGATTTTTTCTCTACAGTAACTGCAGTCTATTTGCCTTATATATATATATATATATATATATATATATATATATATATATATAGGACGAGAAAAAAAAAATATATATAGGACGAGAAAATGGAGAGATAATTAATAAATTTTTCTCTCTCCATCTACTTTCACTCTTGACTCTATTTTGATTTATTTATTTTATTTTATTCTTGTTTTTTTTTCTATTTCATAATCTTTATGTACCTAACATTAAGTTAATATTCTTATTGGTGTTTTCACCCTTTCGATTGCCTGGAATATCCTCCACCTTAATTAAATATTAATAACTATACACACTTGAATTAAACTATACATACTAATTTTATATTTATTTAATAATATCACAATATGACACTTTCACCAATTATATCTACTTGATCTACTTGAGCTTTCTAATACTTCTTACTCTAGATGAATATAAAATTATATTCTTACTTATATATATATATATATATATATATATATATATATATATATATATGTATATATATATATATATGTGTGTGTGTGTGTGTGTGTGTGTGTGTGTTTGTGTGTGTGTAAATATATGTACACATGTATAAATACATGTATACATATATATATATTTCTATATATACATATATGCACACACATATACACATATACATGCATACATACATACATATATATATATATATTTATATATATATATATATATATATATATATATATATATATATATATATATATATATATATATATCTTATAATAATGTTGCTTGTCATTGCGCTACTAAGCCTGTTGGTAATGCTGTCATGTGATTAGAGTAATAGAGGTAGAGAGAAACGAGTGGGAGGAGAAGATACAGAGAGAGGTAAAGAGGGAGAGAGAAGTGTCCATGACGTGAGATAGTGGGAATTTAATTGTAACGCTTTCACGTGATTAGGTCAAGGGAAAGAAAAAGGAAGGAGAAAAAGAGGATACGCTGAAGGGTGAGAGAGAAACGTCTATGATGTGAGATAGGAGACGTAATTCTTATTACGTAGTTTAAAAAGTTAGTTGAAGTGAGAGTAAGAGAGGTAAAAATATAATTTTACAGAGGGGTGAAGTTCTGATGGTGAGGTTAATGAAAGGCAGTTAGAGAGAAAAGAGAGATAGGAGGGCGATAGAGAGGGACGGGAAGGGGAGAGATGATGTTGGTGGTGGTGGAGATGGAGATGTTTGTGGTGGTGGTGGTGGTCATTGGATAGTGAAAAGTGTATTTATTTTATAACTTAACTAAATTTTTAAATCACCGGTCACATATCGCATGGGTATAAGTGAAATTCCGTGAAATATTCAAGCTTATTTACGTAGCAGATATATGCAGTTTAACTAAAGATTGTATCATATGTACGGGATTATTTTTTGTTTATGGAAAAAATGGAAAAATATAAGTGAATATATATTTTGTGTATTAGATCTATAAAATTGAGCATAAAGTGTATCAAGAATATTTATAAACTGCATTAAGTAATCATTCGTATTCCAATTTCTTTCGCTTTTCAATGAGTCGCAGACAAAACACAAGCTATGCTTTCAGGTTTTTTGGATAAAGTTTTTAGAAATAACCTCAGTGGTTTTACCATTAATTCCGTGAAATTTTCACGGGTCCCGCTAATAATTATATATTTACTCATTAATCAGATAGTTTTCCAAGATTTCAACCGGTTTTCCAAGAATATGTTCACATGGGTTAGGTATCTACAAAAATACGGGATAAGTGACACTTGTAAATAGTGGAATGTTGTGGAGTTAAATGTTGATCCTCTCGATCCATAGATACCTTATTAACCTTTCGGCGGTTATTGCGACAGTATGTTAATGACTACGTATATATGACCGAATATTATTTTCCAATCATAGACGAATCAATACATCGCTAAAAATCATTAGTACATACAATTATTAGTAATTTCAATATCCTACATAACATGGTAATTTCAATATCCCTACATAACTTCTTTAGAAAGTTGTAACACTGCAGTATTAGACTTGAGATGTGTTCTCGTACAAACGTATACTGTTAAAAAGCACAGACTATCAGTAGCAGACGGTAAATCATCCAGTACCAGTGACAGAATTGCTACATCACGTGATTTCAGCCTATTTGCGATTAATTAGCAGCAGGCATCCACTCACTGCCTGACTGCACAATCTCGCTTCCACCGATACTTAGACGCAACCAGTCAGTCAATTATCCGTATCTATAAAAGCCAAGATGTGTGTGTGTGTGTGTGTGTGTGTGTGTGTGTGTGTGTACGTGAATATAATTTATGCACGTCCACAAATTAGCACGCATGTTGCTCCAATTTTAGGAGGACATTTGTCATGACCCTATCTGCATTTTCGTCAACTTTTTCTCTCAGAGGCACCCGCGTATAGCTGTGAAAATCGATTTTCAACCATAACTTTTAACAATTTTCATTTTCAAGTCGGAGAAAAAGCTATTGTCTACAAACAGGTGTTAAGTCCCCTTCTAGCGACGCGCACGTTTTTAAGATTTTTGTTGTTTTTTTTTCCATCGAGAAAAAAGTGTTTTGTTGATATACGGGCAACACACACCCACGCACACATACAAACATGTATGCGTACAAAAACATATGTATGCAAATAGTGTACGTACGTGTGTGTGTGTTGCCCATATATATATATATATACTAGCAGAAATACCCGGCTTTGCCCGGGTTAAAGAGAATAATGAAATCTAAAAACGCCGTCTAGACTACGCAACCCTCAACTGTTAGTAGCTACGATACCATATTTCTACATTAATAACTCTCCAATCCATGCCAGCATGGAACATAGACATTAAGTGGAATGCCAGTCTCTCATCTAGGAGGGCCTTGAAATCAATGATACCAACTGGGGACTATGTGTGTCGCAGTGATAATAAAAAGACCCAAAGGAGGTCTGCAACGAAATAATTTTACTCAACACTTTGCAAGTGAATCAGTGGAGGCAAAGATGCGTCTCATTTACTTGACAATTTATGCACCACATTGCAGAAATCCCAATGTAAGTATATCTGAAAGGGTAGTCTTAAACCGTTGTACCGTTGAATTACAAATAATGCTCATCTGTTATGTTCGGGTTAAAATTTCATCAACATCAAAAATATATGAATTTTCATGGGAGTTATGGCCGTTATACATAGAATATAATTTCCAAATTTCATAAAGATCCGTTCAGTACTTTTGACGTAGTTTTGGATAAGAAAACAAATGACTAATGTGTGTGTTTGTGTGCATGTGTTTGTGTGTGATGGGTGTATATATGTATAGATATCTGTATACATGTATATATATGTATATATGTGTACATATTACATGTACATCTCTATATATATACATCTACACATATGTATACATATACATGTATGCATATAGATCTATATCTCTATATATCTATGCATATACGTGTACATATACATGTATATGTATACATATACATCTCTTTCTCTCTCTTTCTCTCTCTCTGAAAGTATCTGTAATTACAGTATCGAAATGTGATTGTTTCAGTTAGTGGAATAACGTGTACATATACATCTATATGTATACATATACATCTCTCTCTCTCTCTCTCTCTCTCTCTCTCTCTCTCTCTCTCTTTCTCTCTTTCTCTCTCTCTTTCTCTCTCTCTCTCTCTCTCTCTCTCTTCTCTTCTCTCTCTCTCTCTCTCTCTCTCTCTTTCTCTCTTTCTCTCTCTCTCTCTTTCTCTCTTTCTCTCTCTCTCTCTCTCTTTCTCTCTTTCTCTCTCTTTCTGAAAGAATATGTCATTACAGTATCAAAATGTGATTGTTTCAGTTAGTGGAATAGTTTCATTTTTAAAGTGAAAGTATTTGACGAGTGTTTTTGTTTCACTTTTGACACGTAATACTTAAATAGTGGAGGAGATATTATGTTGCCGTGGGCTCGAACTCTGCATGAAGTTAACATTTTTTTTGACTAAAACACAACTGGAACCCTAAGTAAGGCATCTGTAAAATTTGAATGAAATTGGTTGCGTAGTTCTCGAGTTTTAGGGATTCACACAGACAGACAGACAGACAGACAGACAGACAGACAGACAGCCAGACAGACAGACATTCTCATTTTTATATATATATATATATATATATATATATATATATATATAGTTAGGGTGATAAATTGAATATTAATTCAATTTAAAACCGAGTGGCCTAACAAAAAAAATCTGAAAATTCAGAAACAAATTGTATTACACGTGTATAAGGGATGACCACTAGGTGGACATCCAGTATGCTACAAAGAGTCCATCAACTACCCAACCACAAAGAAAAATAATGTTCTCCAGAAATATTTCGCAAAACGCCAGAACAGGACAAAATGAGAAATATACAGAATAAAGAATTATCTATGGACTGCTGCAGTTTCGAACATTAACGTTTTACTTACGTAACATCCGTGTTCTCATATATATATATATATATATATATATATATATATATATATATATATATATATATTTATATTTTCTTGCAGGACGGGTTCCTAACCTATGGGCAAAGAGGGGTTAGATGATGGCGGTGGTGTTTTCAAAGGGCTGGCATGTGTAACCTGATCACCTCTGCCGATCAAACTCCCAACCCATGCGCTCCAGTTGCAACACTGATTCTGCCCAAATTTGACGTCGATGTCACTTAGTTTGGTTTGAAATAAAGAACTTGATTAGCTTAATAAACCCAACTTAATCCTGGGCAAAGCCGGGCTATACTGCTAGTGTCACATATAGCTAGCTGTTTGATACAATTATTTCTTTTACACTGTTCCGTCAATATTAATTTATTCTTTTCTCAAAATCGTTACGAATTTCCATATGAACATTTAAGGTGTCAACACCCAATTGAATACTATAGTCTGTGCACTAGAAATGGTAATAGGTAGACCTCGTAAATTATCAGATGTCGGTATTGGTTACCTACACTTATACTGATATTTTCAGGAATGATGTATCTGTTGACGGACAATCACGCCTTCTCTTGTCGAAATTTAGTAATTTGCAATACAATGAAATTACTTTTAATAATATTCAATAAAATTGTTGGTGTACAGCGTTTTCCCGGAAGTGTGTTATTTCTTGTAATTGAAGAATGTAATTGTTTCTTTAGCTAATATCTAATGCTAAAATATAGAAGAGAGTGAACAATAGCGCTACATTACTAACATGTAAATAGTTTTGTATGATATATGATACTGTTGTATCATAGTTCAGATTTCTTAACTAGACTCCATTAATTTATTCATATATTTTTAGAATAATTGATAGTAACAATTTTTCATTGAGAAATCGATATGATCTATATGCATACATATGTATCTATCTCCCTCTCTTTCTTTTTCTCTCCACATATGTGTGTGTGTGTGTGTGAGTGTTTCATATATATTTCTATACATCTATAAGTATATATAATATAAGCATCTCTCTCTCTCTCTCTCTCTCTCTCTCTCTCTCTCTCTCTCTCTCTATATATATATATATATATATATATATATATATATATATATATATATATATATATATATATATATATATATATGTAAAATTTATTAATGAGGGCAGAAATTGATATTGATCAATTAAAACCAGTGGTCTAGCATATTAAAAAATCCGAAGATTAAAATTATATTACATACAAGAATAAGAGGAATGACCAGCAAATGTGGATTCCTGAATGCTAGAAATAGATGCCGAATCATCCAACCACGAAAAAGAATGTTCTCAGTAGAAAAAAATCAGCGACACAACAGACTGTAAATGAGTAAGACAAATGAAAAAATACTAAAATACAATTAATTTACGTACCATGGTTTCACCTGTTAACATTTACATAAGTAAATATATGCGGGATCATCAGCGTAAATCTGTCTCCTTTAGAATGTAACACACCGAGCGAGACACAAACCATCCACCTGTAGGTGAACACGTGTAGAGCTCCGTGAATTACACTCAGTGTATCCTTTCAAATGTCTTCAAATCTGGCGCGCTAAGTCCGGAAAATAATTCTGCAGTTAATGAATTTCTGCAGTTAATTTAACCGGTTAGAGAACAT